>NW_015150714.1:660791-682502 GCF_000732505.1 Cyprinodon variegatus
GATATGCGGAGCAAATCCATCTGGCGGAGACAGGTTAAGTGGTTAGGGCATAGAGCTTGGAATTCTGAGGTGTTGAGTTCAAAACCCACTCCCACAGACTGCCACTCTGGCTCTCTGAGCAAGACCCTTAACCCCCCGATCGCTCTCCGTGTATCACATGATGGCAGCCCACTGCTCCCCAAGAGGATGGTTTAAATGAAGAGGTAAATTTCTCCAATGTGAGATCAACAAAGTTAAATTATTGTTATACTGTACTGTTTCTTCCTTTGGAGGACTTTCACAAACATACACGGCTGGTAGGAGACCCAGAATCATCTGAATGGACTAGCCACCTTATTCAAGGCAGTTGTGCTATGAATGTGGGTGTACATTCCACAAACACTGTAGAAGGAGCCTAATAATTGTCTTTTTGCAGTTTTTTAAACAACTGGTTTGTATTTGGCTAAAAGTCATATTTTTTGTCTCCTTCCATACTCCCAAATATAAAGACTTATTCATTTGAAGCTCTGCTATTTGATGCTATTCCTGAATGCATCAATAAACAGGCAAGTCTTAACTTGTGGGTTTGAAAAGTGCGTGCAAAACATGCAGGGAAACTAAAACTCCTCGTTGCTTCTTTGATTTTATGGACAAAAAGCCTACAGAGGAAAATCCTCACTTCACAATAGGATTCACCATGAAAAAAACGGTTAGGCTTCTGAAAAGGATTAACGCCAATGCAGAATGATTTTAAGTTTAAAATATAAGAAGTAATATAGTTATAACCTTTCATGGCAAGAAATGACTCATTAGAACATAATATTTCAGTCTCCTCATCACTAACACCAATGTAAAAACTATGAGAGTACATTTTTTATTTAAAATTCAGCCATAAGATCTTGTTTTATTGGATGATTATTGGGTTATATAAAATTACAAAAAAGGGTTCTCTCGGTTTCCCTGCCGGACTTTGATTGATGTTTCTGTCTACTTTTTTATAACATCTGCATATGTCATTATAACGACTGTCTAGTTAATGCAAGGATGGTGATACATTGACACATGGCGCACGGTGACCAGAAGCTTTCAGAAGTCCCTGCATCAACCCCACTTCTGGTTGTCTGTCATAGATTCATAGGGTAATGTAATGTAACACCCTCTCTTTGTGTGGCTTCCACCCTTTGATTATGTGTCACAGCTGAGGCGTGTTTTGATATTTTCCTTCTGTCTTTGTCTCTTTCACACATCCAACCAGCATGTTATGCTAATTGGACACATGCACTGGAAGCTCTGTTGTGCTGGCCTTGTTTTCAGCTGTTTGATTATGAATTTGTTATATCTGTTCTGTGTTGGATGCTTTGACAAAGAGGCCTACGCAATTTTTTGTCTTTGTGTAGCTATTTCTCTTTTTTTCTTTATTTTTTTAACAGGCTGTGATTCACTTTATTGATAGTGCATTATCTGTATTGCAGTTAGAACTGAGCTCCTGATCTCTTCTGAAGCCTAATAAAGACTACTTGTTGCTGCATTTATAGCATTTATTTTCTCACTAGTGTTCAAAGTCTCTCCCTCATGGCTTACCTTTGTTTGCACAGGTATAAGTCAGCAAAAATGCAACTGATGCAACTGTCCATTAAGTAAGTAGATAAACACATGAACTAACAATCCTCTTCTAATGGTTCATTCAGATTTTTTTCCAAAATTTCTTCTCAGGCCTGAAATTAGTTTAAACTCAAACAGGAGTGTTTTTTTAGTTTTTCTTGAATATAATAAAAAAAGACAAGAAAAAACACTTGTCAAACATCTTTAGCTTTGCTGCCACCAAGTGGATTCTTTCATTTGCTACACAACTTAAATGCCTTTTAGTGCAAAAACTGTGAGAAGTGTTTCATTTTACATAGAAATGTTTTTTTTTTATACATCTGCACTTGTAGAATTTTGTTTTTAACATACTGTCTTTGCACAATGTTCCAAAGATGATAGATTCTAATGCTAAATTGTCCAGTAACAGTAGTTAAGTTTGAAAGTGTGTGCCTATTTCTGAATATATGCAAAATTCCTCAGAATATTTGTTTCAAAATAGTCATGGTAGGATTTGTTTTAGTAGAAAAACTGTTAAAAGAGAGAAAAAATGACATCATCCATGATGCCTTTATTCTTACTTAAATGGAGTGTTGTGTCTATACAAATAAAACTGACATTGCGACAAAATTAAGGAACTTGTGTCTAATGGAAAAAAAAAAAGAATAACCTACCAGAATAATCCACATGTGCTATATTCAGCTGCAAAATGCCATAGAGAAAACATTGCATCATATTAATGATTAATCATTTTGTTTAAGGTTGAACAGTCTTCTTTGAGTCTGTTCATTTTAGTCTCAGGAAATGAAGGAAAATTATAACTTGAAATTTACATTTCACATTAAAAAATAACTTAAAGAGTACATTTAGACAATACAAATGCTATATAAGGGCTTAGTATTTTTAATAATCTTAAGAGTTTGAATAAGTCTGAGAGATTGCCTTCGAGTCAATGAGTCGATAAAATCAACTAATCAGTTTGGCTGCATGATATTTTTGAATTGACTCTGTAAAGTGCCTTGAGATGATGATGTGCTATATGAATAAACTGAATTGAACTGAATTGAATAAGCACATCTAAATGTATTTAAAATTTTGTTTTTAAAAAATAAAAGTTTATGTGTGCACTGTATCTTGCTAAAAATAAAAAACTAACTACATTACAAATAGGATTAACAGTTATATAAAAAACAGGCCCTTCCTCTTATATTACACTTTTTTTTATATAAATTAGTTAAAAAATAAACAATAAACTGACTATAGATGACTAAAAGGCCTCTTAAACAAAATTTTATTTAATACCTAAATTAAATTTAGTTTAACAGGGTATGACTAAAAGAAATGAAACTGTGCTGAGGAAATTAACCCTAAATCTCTGTAAACAGGGTAGTACCTGTAAAAACTATTATTGACTAAGGCTGTAATTTTAAAAAGTTTGAGAACTGCAGACAATCTGGGAGATTGGCTCAGTTAGGTGCTTGCTTTGCAATCTGAAATTCATGAGTTTGCTTCTAACGTCCTCTCTTGCAACATGCCAGTTTGTTCCTTGCCAAGGCAGTTCACTCAAAGCCTACTACAGATTTGCATTTAAGTGGGTCTGGATAAATTCTTTAGAGTTTGGGGTGTATTGGGACGTTCTCATTTAAGTATTATCCATTTACAACAAAAAGACAACTTAAGGATGACGCATATCTCAGGCAAAGTGTAACAACTATTTCAGGGTTCCACTTGTCTTTAAGGCATAAGTTTGACACTGATCATATTCTATAAATAATTTCTTTAAGCTTGAGACAATTAAATTATTCTTAGTATGACCAAATAGAACTGGTTTACATTGTTTACACAGCATTGATAGATATGAACATATTGGATCTGTGTAAGTTATTTTGAGATAGGGACTCTTCTAAGAACTACAAGGTGTTCACCTGAACAAAAAAAAAAAAAAAAAAAACCTTCTCCAGAGTAACATCACTGATCCTGTTTACAAAAAGAATCAGAAAAAACTTTACTTGCTGAGGAGACTAATTCCTTTTAGAGTGTAGGGATGCTGCTAAAGTAGCTTGGCCAGCAGAACTGCCAGTCTTACCAGACCATGCTGAAGACCTTCTTTGACAGTGCTGGCATCAGAAAGGCCAGCTATGTCCAAGGATGCCCCCCTTGACACAGAGCAGGTGGTGGGAGAAAGATGAACTCTAACAAACACAACCACAGCTGGACAGTGACTCTCCCTCTATGCATGAAACTGTTAAGAACTGGAGAGCTCCTTTAGTGAAAGATTACCCAACCATAGGTGCATTAAGCTAAACTGCTGCAGATCCTTCCTCCCAGCTGCTGTTAAACCTTATGATTATTACTGCTCCAAATACCCCCAATAAAATTCTAAGCAAATTTCTATCTGGTCATTAATCATTTCTAAGTATTGGTTTGCATTTTATCTACCGGTATATGCAGTTTTGACCTGCCTTATAAGTTATTTTATAATCTATGCTATCATTCATTCTGTTTCTATGTATTTATTTTTTGTAGATGGGCTGCTTTTAAACATTTTTCCTTTAATCTAATGATTAATGCATTTCTATAAAAAGTACTACAGGTGATATCCCCACTATGACAATAAAGCACACTCATTTATTTATTTATTTTTTTCTATTGCAAAAACAAAATAAGTGTAAAGGATAAGAAATGGTGCATATTAACATGGAAAAACAGACACTGAATGCACCAAGTAAATCGTCCATTTATTAAATACTCTTTTTTTCTAAACTAAAAGAAAACCTTCACTTGCATATTGTGTTTATTTACAGCAAAAAAAACTTTATTTCATCATTTCATTTCAAATAAACAGTAAAAATGAACAAATATTTTGAAACATATCCAGTAGTCTGCAACTTGAAGCTGCACATAATTTGATCAGATGGCTTTTTTAATCAATAGTCCTTGCTATAAATCATTTGTTTATGTTCTAGGTTAAATGTAAATATGAACACAAAAAGGAAAAAAGTCCACAGTAGAGAATTGTCATTACTGCCATTGCAAGCGCTTAGAATAAACTATCATTAAAAAAAAATAATAATAAACAATCTCACATGCATGGTTAATTGTCTACACTGCAGGGGTTAAATGATAGTATTGCAGCACACCAAAAACACAGAAAAACAAATTATATTATCTAAGACTGCAACTCTGTTCAATAACAAGGGTTTATGTTCAAAGCTTTGCATTACACATTGTTACAGGGGTTCTCTTCAATATGTGCTCCTAGGACATACAAAATAGTCAGCTATAAGAAAGCACATGGCACAGGTAACAGCTACAAAGTCTTGAAGTGATATAAGAGCCATAATATCGATGATAATCATAGTCATATTATTACAATAACCGATGCAACCTTTCTCCAGTGTTTTTCTGTAGTCTGTGTTGTAATGATTTGACACAAAGAAAACTTTCTGTTGTGTGATGTAATAAATCTTCATGGCACTTCAGTAACATTTTAACTGATTACTGTTGTTGATGATTCGAAATAAATAGAAAATAAAATAAATAACGTGTTCGGCTTTCCTCATTTTCAGTCAGCACGTCCAGATGCAGCTATTTGAATTTGTTCTCCTCAGATGATTGAGTGCTTTTGCAGATTTGTATAAACACACACAGGAATTAGATTACAGGAAGACGCTAATTTAGTTTTTGTCTCCCCAGTGAGGATTACTCACCTGAGAACGCTGTCAAGAAGAGGATTTTCAATTTCCGAGCTGTTTGCCAAGTTGATATTTCTGAAGAGCTCATAAAGTTAATTATGTAAACAGATCATAAACTGAGTATTTGCTACTGTGTTTGTTTCCTGCAGCGCTGTCAAGTATTTTGCTCACCTTTCATTCATTTTCCTCTACCCTCTCTCCCACCTCTTTTCATCTTTCATCGTCTGAGCGAGGCCGTTTTTAATTAATCCCACCACTGTGAGAACGAGATAAATTAAATCTAACATGAATCTCTGCATTTGTCCAAACTCACCATTAAAAGTGACAGCAGAGTTTACAGCTGTAATCTATCCTCCCTGCTCGTCTTGTGTGCCAATGCGAGACAAGGCTGCGTCTTTCTTATAAGCAATGAGCGAGCCATATTAATAATGATAATCTGAGGCTGTACTTGCAGAAACCTGGACTGTACAATGAAAAACTGAAAAATGTATCCGACTGACAACGATGTTACTGATCGTTCTGAATAACAGGACATGGAGCCTTGGTTTTTTATTAAATATTTTTTAAAAACTTTTCTGAGTGGTGCATTGATGACAAGCCACATGTTTTACATTTGGTTACCAAAAGTAACAAGAAACAGTTGCTTTCTCTCTACACACAGGTTTTGCTGAGGTCAACTTTGACTGGAAGTGGTCCCGCCTCCTGCATCTCCCCCGACTGCTTCATGCTGACAGCTATCATGGGACTCAGGTGGAACGGGTTGACCTTGTGCACATGTTCCATAAACTCCTTATCTCCGTTTATACTCAGCTAAGAAACACAAAGAAATAGAAGCAATAAACAAACAAGATCATGGTTATCTAAGCATATCTCTAATAGTTCTGTCGCAAGGTTTATTTAGATTGTTTAAAACACACATTGTATAATCTAAATGAGTATTAAGCGAAATTTGTGCAATATCAGTGTCTTTTTCACCTCTGTAAAGTTGTTTTGATTTACTCATATTTACTCTCCTAAGTTAATTAATTAATGTATGTATTTATTTATTTATTTAATTTATTCTCACTGGTAATGATCATCAAGCCTTCAGGATATGAGGTTTCAATTTGCTATGAGTACCTCAAAGTGGTCAGTAATTCATTAGCATAAATAATCAGCAGGTGGTTTCACTTTCGGTGTCAAGCATCCAGCATCATAAGGCAATCCAAGAGTCTGCATATTATACTTTAATGTACAGTGATGTTGATCTTATGATAAAGCTGCAACATTTGTTCTAAAAAAACTATACTTGTTCACAATGACATACAGTAGTGCAAGATTCAGAGTATGAAGACAAGGTGTACAGGTAGGCGAATATTTTAAGCAAAAAAAAAAAAATCTAATCCATAATAATATTAAAGGCAACATTCACGCTGTCACTTTTTGTGTCCACATATATTTTAAAATCCTATGCTCAATTTTAACACTAAAATCGATATGAAATCTGACAACTTAACAAAAAATTTACTCACAAGCTACAAAAATGTATTGAGCCGAACAGAAATACTGGTATTAATTTAGCTCTTTCCAGTCTGCAAAACAAGTTTACCTATGAGTATCAATAAAGTCAACTTAAACCTTCTGGCTGTTTATGAGAGAAGATGTATGAAAATATGTACAATTATTCCTGCTATACTAATGTTGTAGATTGTTATTTATTTTATTTTTTTTTATCATTTATGATTTAGTTTTTTAGTTTTTTAAGAATTTTACTAACATTAAAATAGGGAGCAAAAACTATGGGTAGAACAGGAGAATACTGGAGAAACTGGAATAAAAATGGTATTCCTTTTTCCAAATAAGCACCTGCGTCTTGATGTGTTGCTCCGGTGCGGTGACAAGACTGGCACAGCTGAGCCACAGCATGACCATGATGGACAGAAAGAGACAAGCAGCTAAAATCCACCTTGGAAGGCCTGAACGTCTGAAAATAGGAGGAAGACAAAATTTGGCGTCAATGAATCACTGAGAAGTCATAATTGGCCTAAATGTGAAACTGTGTATTTTTAAACATTTTAACTGAAATGCTGTGATATAAAACAGTGTAAAAAAAAAAAAAAAAAAGATCATGCCCTGTTATGAATTATCAGTCACTTCTTAGAAACGCGTTATTCCTAAGAGGCAGACTAATGTACAGAGATGAAGACAATCTCAGGTAAAATACTTTATATGAATATTATGACACGCTTCAAAATGCAATACAAAAATCAAAAGGTTTCATTTCAAATGTAGTAGGAATAAAAGCTTGGACAATATTAAAATTCAGACTAAATGAGTCATGCATGTGAATTCACCAATAATCTGGCCTCTCTTTAGTGTTTTAGTCAAGCAAGCTATCTGACCTTGACATGCAGCCCAGGAAGTCATGGTCAGCTGCAGCGTCCTCTATGTCCTGGATGGGGTGCTTCCCTTTGACCACCACTTTGCCTGCTCCTTTTTGTCCTCGTCCCTTAACACCTGCAACACAATGAAGAAAAAATGTTTTGTATTATTAGACTCAACATATGTGCAAATTTTTTTCATTTTGTCACATTGCATTCAGAAATATATCTATTGAATTTCATGGGATTGTAATTGATACATATTTTTTTTTTTTTTTTCAAGCATTTCATTAATAAAAAGGTGTGGCATTCATAATATCCCTAAATAAAAATGTATGATCTTCCAATCAACTAATCATTAATTGTAACTGCACTGTCTGAAATGCAATACAGGTAGAAAATACAGCTATTGTTACTGGGCCGTTATTAAAAAAATATCTCAGGCTTTAAACATCTCACAAGGGAAGTTTTCAATTTATAGTCTTTATAAGGACATGGACCTCCAACAAAAGGGATGGGCAATGGGAGGAATAATCTAATAAGCAGGCCAGAGAGCCAAGGTAACTCTGGAGGAGCTGCAGGAATTCACAGCTTAGCGAAAAGGATCTGTTGACAGGACATTTCTTAGTCTTATACTTTAAAATGCTGTGTGGTGGAAAGCACTCTACTGTACACAGCTCAGCACTCTGAAAATACTGCCCACAAGGTGAAACATGGGAGTGGAATTACCATGCTGTCATAATGCTTTTCTTCTGCAGGGACAGGAAAATTTGTAGAGTAAATGAAAAAAGCTCAAAAAAGGGAAATCCTGAAGATAAACGTTTTAGAGGTTGCAAAAGACAAGGACCCTAATCATACAGACATAGCTACTATAAAACCATTATTGCTTGTGTTTCTAAGGTGGCAACATATGAAAAAAGTGTTTATTATTTTACATTTTCTAAGATATTCTCGGGAACAAAGACATCCCTACCGTGGGGTCTCTGGGTGTGGGAGTGGACCTGGGGCCAGGGTTTGTCAGCCACACTGGATCGAGGGGCCTGCAGCTCAGGCATGGAGTACTCCATCTCTGGTTGACTCTGGTCACAAAATAAACAGAGGGATTTAGCCAGTAATGGAAATAAAGACAGAAAACTTTAACAACCTTTATCCTGACAATCCATATTCTCTCTATTAATAGATAGATGTCAGATCAAAGCCCATTGTTCTAAATGTATGATTTAAACATTCACTGTAAACTGCATGAGGTTGCAGCAAACTCATCTCTTAACACTGTGAATATTGTGTGGTTGCATTAAAAGTATGACACAAATTCTCAGTTATTGTATTTTATGAAATCCCTTGATTAAAAAAAAATTGTCAAATTTTAATGAAAGCTTTAAATTCCCACTCTATTATGTTGAAACCAACACCAAAATGTAGTTGTTCTCCCATTAATTTTTTTTTATTTTGGACACAAAAGCACCTGAAGCATACAAGCAAGTCTACATCTGATTGGCTGTCAAAAGTGTGGCCTAGTCAAAATCTAGACCTAAATCTGACAGTAAAGCTTGTGCAGGACTTCTATAAAATCCTGGTTAAAATTGCTTTTGTATCTCTGCTACTTTTTCTACGTCTGCTTCTGTCTTCTTGAACCCCAGTCGGCCTCAGCAGATGGCGGCTCACACTGGTTCTGCTGGAGGATTCTTACCGTTAAAATTTAGTTTTTCATGCTTGGTGTGAGGGATTGCTTTCAATGAGTCTATGCAATCAGCTGACTTTCTTAAAATACCTTGAGATTACATGCTTTGTAAATTGGTGGAGTAAAATATGAGTAAACAAGAGTAAAAACTGAATAAATAAAATTAAAAAATAAAATGAATTGAAATTTAATTGAATTGGTTACTCTTAAAAAACAAAGTATCTGAAATAAAACAATCCTGCAAAACAAGGGAATGCAAAGAAAACCACAACCAAAGCCAGCAAGCATAAAGATTATCACTTTTCACACAAAGCCAGGTTGGTTTGAATATGTTTTTCCAGTTTTCCTTTTTATTTAACAGATAATTGTGTGTGTGTGTGTGTGNGGGGGGGGGGGGGGGGGGGGTCAAAAACATTTAAATGCGAATGGAAAGCATTTAGAAAATACATTTGTTCAGGGGAGGGGCACTTTTAAAATACAATGCATGTGACAATTCATAGATAAATTCTAAGCACTTCAATTTAGCCTAAGGATTTTAAGGATTTAAGCAATTAAACTCTGCCTTAAGTTTATTAAGGATATGGTTCTTTTGTTTTTATTTTATGTTTCTCTGTTTCCCCATTTCACAGACTTAAATGTGCATTTAGCTAGTACTAGGGTAATTTCTAGAAAAATCCATCTTTAACACACCGTTGGCCTGTTGTCACTGTTTTCATTGTTCCTGTTTCACTTTTGGTTCACCCAGAGGACTCATTAAAAAGCGATTTTGCTTTCCCACTGCCGACCCTCCTTCCTTTGCAGCAGTCGCTGCAGTCACTTTTAATAATAGTTCTGCTGGCCTCAGCATAAACACACAGATGTGCACATATTTACAACAGCATGTCATCTCCCGCCGCAGTCTGAATCCTCCCAATTACCTCTTTTTTTTTTATTCATGAAGTTTTCTTATGTGTTCAATCTGAGTCTGAACCTCGTTTAGAATAACTTTAATGTTATCTTGCACTTTATTTTAAAAACCTTTCATTATCCTAAGATGACAGTGATACAAAAGGGCTGCAAAATGTTCCCAGTGAAAAACGCCGTGAGAGACAAATGGGGTGATTTTACTGTGATGTAGACTGAAATGATAATTTTCATTATTTATGCATCAGCAGAGAAAGAGCCAAATGTACTTTGGGTTGAAAAGAGGTGGAATTGGAGGTCTTACCTGGAAGATTTGTGGCTTTTCAATAACCATTCATTGGCTTTAATTTGGACATAGCTGAGTGTTTGGGAAAACTAAACACAAAGCTGAAATTAGATACTTACATATTAATAAAGATAAAATTTATTTTGTTGAGTTACATAAGGTGAGCCTGCTGGTTTTAGCAATCAAATATATAATTTATCGCAAATTCAAATCTTCCAGAACCAGCGTCCCGCAGCGCCTAGCGTCTCTGGCCCAAAACACTTGAATCAAACAGCTTAACTGCCTCTACAGCAGGCATCCAGGTTCTACAGAGGGATGCTAATAGCTTCATCACTTAATTCAGGTGTGGTGAGGCAGAAATACATCTGAAAGCTGCAGGATTCTAAGCTTCCTGAGCTGCCAGGTCTTGTAATTGGTTGAAAACTAACTTAATATATTTTGATAGATTATTCAATTAGTGGATCCATCAAATCAGCCTATTAGGAGAAAACATACATACTGAAAAAGAAATTCCACAAACATAGTGGAGTGTCAGTAATAAGAGCATTTTTTTTTTTTGAGTTATGTTAAATTGCTATATTCTTCTAAAACAGAGCATATCTCTCACTTAGCTCCTACCTCTCATTATTTCTTTTAATTTCTAACAAGTTAATGGTATCATGACCAACTTCTACCACACAATAGTTATCATTGATAATGGTCAGAAGGAATCTCAGTTCAAAGGATCTCATTTAAAGCTTTAATATTAGCAAACATGTACTGCAATCTATTTAAAATAACGAAAAAAAACAACATAACAAACTAAGAACATAATCCAATGGTGAAGCACGGAGGTGGCAGCATCATGTTTTGTGGGGGCTTGATGGGAGAGGGAATGGTGCACTTGATGAAATAGATAACTTAATGGGAAAATAACATTATGTTCCCCAAGTAACTTAAAACTTGGGCAAAAATGTTTTGTTGGGATCTAATCATATCATCAAATTTGTTATAAAATGGTTTAAGGACAACAGGACATACAGTTTATACTAAGAGAGTGTGTTCAAACATAGAAATCCGGGTCTCATTATTTTGGCATTTGAAAAATGGAAACATTTTACGTCATTTAAACTAAAAAATGTGGTTATAAAGTAAGTATCTGATCCCAAATGTATATTTCTTCTTGGAAAATAAAAATATACATAAACAAGGAAAGGGCTTTAAATAGGTAGTCAGTACTTTGTCAATACTCACTTACTGTAATTTGTCTTTCAGGAAACGTTTCTCACCTTTGCCATCCCTCAGCATGTCGGATATTTCCCTTTTTTTTTAATCTCAATCTGTCACCTTTTTGGCAGTGTACCAGCTGCAAGCCAAACATAGCCCTGATAGCCTCCCTACTGCCCTGCCAATGCAAGCTTCCACCCACAGTTATGTCCTGCATGCAAAGTGCCACAGAGATCAAACATCCATCACCAAGTCCAAAAGCAGCTCTGAGCTGGGAGCATTGCTCTTTCTGATTTGAGGCCTGACAGCCAAGCACACTGAACCTGACATGTAACGCAGAATTCCCACATGAAGTAGACCCTTTATAATACAGAAGCATTTCCACATGGGTTAGAGCACATAAACACTATCATTTTCCTCTGAAACATTTAATTATACAGCTAAAACTGTCATCCAAACAGAAAAACACTTGACAGAGCAGGTTTTTGGTACGCTTTTTAAACCACTGGGTGTGACGGAGCAGCCTTATGGGTTAACAAAGCACATTTTTTCATAGCTGTAATGCATAGGTCTTTTATTGAGTTATCGTTAATTTGGAAAGAATCTTTAAAACTCACATAGAAAGCTACAAATTTCATAAAATCAACGGTATAATTCATAATTTTAACAAGAAGCACGAAGAATTAAGTTAGATCATCTTTAAGGATCTGCTTTGCTTTAATGTATTTTCTGAAAATTCATGTTTATGACCAACACAAGGTAGTATAACGAGTGCAGTGAAGGGGAAGTAAAAAATAATCTAAAAAAGACTGATGTGCATTCATACACCTTCCACTCTGTGGCTAACTTTTCACTGCAGAAAGTCTTTGGGGGGGATTTTTCTGCCAACTTTTCCCACTATAACTCAACCTTGGGCAGAAAAAAAAGAGATTGTCTGTCAATAGATTTTGACTGGACCATCCGAAAACATGAATGCATGCAGAACAAAAAGCTAAATATTGACTTTTCCTGAACAGAAAACCTTCTGGTATGCTTGCTTAGTTGCCTCTGAGAAACTGTAACTTACTTCCCATAGTTTTCTAACAACAACACCAGTTTTCTCTCTCTACTTTTTCTAAAAGTATAGATTTCTATAAAGGATAACTTATAGTTGTCTTGTCAACAACTTTTTCCACTTGAGCTGTGTGTCTCTGCAGCTCCTCCAGAGTTACCATGGGTCATCTATTCCAGTAGGTTGGTCATATCTGGGTAGGTTGATTCTGTGTTCCCCTTTCCTGTTTTCTAATGATGATTTGAACAATTATGTATAACTGTAGATGTCTAGAGCTAGAAATAATGCATCATTACCTAACCTTGCTTTAAACTTATTAACAGCTGTATCCCTAATCTGTCTCTGCTTCCTGTGTTACTTGTTCTTTATGATGCTGTTAGTTCTTTAGCAAACCAATATAGTCTACACATTAAAGCTTGATTTACACTGAGATTCAGTTATAAACAGACTGGTGGCCTTTTAAAGCTGTAGGTTTAGTAAAGATTAGGAAAAAAGTAATATCACCTTTGATTTAGTTCAGCTCACCAGTTTGTGTTTGGTAGAGATAAGCTTTTAAAGTTAAAGGGTTTTAATGGTGAAATCATGTTTAATTTAATCTCAATTTATTTTAAATAAAATGGCTGCTTGAATTGTAAGATTATATTATTGTTGCAACGTTTAGTTTGAGCTTGATTGTTGTTGGTTTTTATAAATAACAGACAGGAGGGATATAGATGTAGCATGCCATGGAAATTCATCAAAATAGAGTTTTTTATTGGAAAAACAATTACTTGGAAAGAGATGAAAAGACAACATGTCATATTAGTTAGCTTTGATTCTGTTATGTAAACAAATAAACTGAATAAACCAGAAGCTCTGATTATTTGCATATTTTACTGCTGAACCTATCTGTGAAGATACCCAGTCATCCAGGTCATACAGGTGAAGTTTTCTAGACAACATTTTGCATCTCATCCGAGAGACCTTTTCAATTCTTTACTGCTGAACTTTAAGATAATAAATTGGGGTGTTTTTTTTTTTAGTTTAAAGCTAAATCTTTTTTTTCCCCCAACCTAATGTCTAAAAGACAAAAGCCTTATTATAAGCTTTGTTTGGATTTTAAGTATAAGTTTACAGTGGAAGCATAAGATTAGCATGTTTATAAATCAGCTCCAATCCCATTGGTTCAAGATAATCTTGTTTTACCTAAATTAATGCAATGCTTTACGCTTTTCCAGTAAGTAAAGGCTGCTGTTTAGTTTGCAAACATTTTTTTTATGTTTTAGCTTTTTTTCCCCCCAGAACCTATATGATTGTGCACTAACTATAAAACAATCAGGCCACAATTGTATTATTGTGTCTAACCAAATCACCTAGTATTTATTGTTTTCTTAGCAATTTTAGAAACTCTGGGTGAGATCTTTATTTATGCAATCACCCCCTATTTTCCTTTTAAATTATCTGAGGTTCTAAATCTGAAAATGCAAGTCAAGCTTAAGGTCAAGCTTAAAGAAATGTATACTTCATTCCCTGATTGGTGTTAATTCTTTTGGTTATAGATTAATGTAAAAAGAATACGAAAGCTCAGTGAACGTCATGCTTTTTCCCACCCAAACGGGCTGGCCCAAGGTCAAAAATTGTAACCATTGCAACAAAATCATTTTACTTGTGAGGAATATTGTATGCACTTTTGCAAAGAAAATTTGACAAATCCAAATTGTCCCACCTTAAAATGTTTTATTTTGCCTCTGCTGAATTTAATGTCATCCTGCTTCTATATAAACAAAGATAAACATGTTAGATCTTAGGTCTTTATTAAATTTCAGTTTTGTGGAAGGCTTCCAGCTTTGGTCGCTTATGCCCTGGGCCTGCTCTGCTCTCAAGAGGGAAGCACATGTGAAGTTTCCACTAAAAAACAGTAAAATTGACTCTAAAGACTTTCATCTTATACAATTGTTTATCATATTGTACGGGGGAAGATTTGACCATTTTGCAAATCAAATGAGTGCACGAGTGCAAACATTTCGGATTACTTCAATTTGTGCTGGCCACTATGTAAAGGTGCATCTCATCTCAGTTAGAATGAGCTTCATTTATCAGATGAAAAGTACCATCATCACACTGACTCAGGTCGTTTTATTTTCTGAATAAGTCCACATTTCTGGATTTGAATATTTTTAAGCTGATTTAAAAAAAAATAAGAATAGTTATTTGTCATTGCAACCTTATATATGCCAATGGACTGCCACTGTGTGGCACCCTGGGGCCAAGGGACATGCAGCTCCAATTTTAACAACCTGCTCTAAACACTTAAAGAGTCAGAGGTTATGTATTTTTTTTTTTTCTATTTCTGAATTCCCTCTATAAGTACGCAGATGATATGGTGTTTTTTTCGTCTTATGCAGTCAAACCACTCTATATAGCACTGCTTATGTTAATCACATTGATGAGCATTGATGATTGTGTTCTGGCCTGTTTCATACAATGCAGGATTAAGTAAGGATGTTTTACAGCACTATAAATGGGTTTGTTTTAAACAAAAAAAAGCTAATTTTTACACTGACTAACATCTTAAAAGGTTAATATAAACAAGATAAACATTGTGTTAAAGTTTATCTAACCAATCCATAGGATACCTTACCAAAAACTTCAGGAATCATCAAGATTTGTTTTGGAACATTTAGGACAGTTTGGGTCTGAGTGTCAAAGATTCAGAATAGATTCAGCTAAATTGCATGTAGACTTTTTGTTTGTTTTTTTAGTGCATGCACTAAGTAAGCATGTTGCGGATGATCTAGACAGATTGCTACTCAAATGTAAAGACGTAAAGAAATTTGAATTCCCCCATTAATTTTCTACAGGTAGTTTGAGAGGACGTAAAAGAAAGATGAGGTTCAAAGCCATAGCATTATAAGTAACACTGGTAACAATAAAATAATAATAATACTAATTAAATTTATAGTGCATTTAGTAGTCGATGTGTTTTTGAAGGCTCCTTTGATTTTGTGCATGTTCTTTTTTATAAACAAGCAACGATATTTAAGTTCAGTCTTTTTTTGTTGTTTTTGGTTGAATTGTATAAAGATTGCCATCAGCCATCCTAGTGAATTAATCTGTGCCAACCTGCATGGATATTTTATTTCTTTATAAATATTATTCTACTATTGTTATTTTTGACAGTCCAAATATGTTTGGATGCTTATTTTCTAGCATTGTAACAATGCTTTATTTGTGGCCACAATAATTGTAGATATTTTATCTTCAGTTTGCACCTGACTCAGAAATAGTGGAAAAAGTCGCAAAAACTGCAGCTAAAACTGTATTTCCTATAAAAATAAACTTTGCACATGGTACATTTTTATGCTTTCATATCCTCCGCTAATGAGATTGCTTGGTTTTGTAATGAAATGTTGATCTGCATGTCAATGAAGGCACAGACATTAAATATACTAAATAAATTCAGTAACACAAATCACTTTGCTCCTTCTCTGAAGATTGGCACTGCATGAAGAAATACCTTTATTAGCAAGCGCAGAACTTCTTAATATCAGGCCCTTTGAGCTTTCATTGGTCAGAAGTAATTTTCACCTTCAACCATCTCCATGGATGGCCTTATTGTCCACTGTTTTCCTGAATGTTGAATCATAAAATTGGACATTAATGGTGGCATGTTAAGCTTGCAGGTTTTCTGATGTTCTGGTTTTTACTATGACCTGATGAATGAGTTGTCTGTGCTCTCTTTAAACAAACACTGGCAGGCTAGCCACTCCTGGGAATGTTCAGCATTGTTCCATGTTTTCTCCATTATTGGATAATGGGTCTCACTGTGGTTTGAGTCTCAGTGCCACTGGAAACCTTTCCAGCCTGGTAGAAGTCATTGACATCATTTCTTATTTCTGACCTTTTTATGCATGTCTCCTCAATGCTGTTGGGGGCTTCTTTTTAAGGGGTATCTTACAGAAACAGTGCTATCTTACATTTTAAGTGGTATCATACAAAATCTTACAGAATTAAAAAAAATATATATATATATATATATATATTTTTAATCTGTTAATCACAGTTCATTCATGATTTACCAACTTATTCATTGAATCAGGACTTGTTTGTTTGAAAAATGAAGTCATCAAACAAAACACCTTCTTGTAGGGAGGTTAAATTTACATGTAAAATCAATTATTCAGGTCTGGGGGGAAAAGCACAAAGGTAAGAAGTTAGTAAGGCGATCAATACTTTGCATGGTGTTACGATAGGGTCTTAACCTGATTATTGTGACTGGACCTTTTTTTAATTAACTTGAGTGATGTGAATATTTGTAATAATCCGTGTTTGGAGTAACGCATTAATAAGTAACACATTACACATCAAGAATAGACTATAAAATCTTCCTTCTTGCATATAAAGCCTTAAATGGCAAAGCTCCATCTTCTATCAGAGAAATGATTGTTTTTATGTTCCTAACAGAGCACTTCGCTCTCAATCTGCAGGTTTACTAGTGGTTCCTAGAATTTCTAAAGATAGAATGGGAGGAAGATCTTTTAGTTATCAGGCTCCTCTCCTGTGGAACCAACTACCAGTTTTAGTCCGACACCCTGTCTGCTTTTAAGTGTAGGCTTAAAACTTTCCTTTTTGATAAAGCTTATAGTTAGATTGGCACAGGTTATCCTGAGATATCTTTATAGTTATGCTGCTATAGGCTTAGACTGCTGGAGGACATAGGGACCCCTATTTCATCATTTTGCTTCATTCTATCTCTATTCTTCCTCTATTAGTTTAATCTCTAATGTTCTGCTCTCTCTGCCTTTTCTCATAGTAGCTTCACCTCATCTGTTCCTGTTTGGCTGTGACATCACTCTGGAGAGAAATATTAGCTATGCTGCTGCCATCAACACCTTTGTCTATAGATGTTAGAGATTGTCCTGTTTTTCCAGTGTAGTCCTGTTTCTCTGACTGTGACTGGCTGGATGTGCTCTTTTCCTCCTCTGACATTGAAGTTGGCTAAGAGCTTGTCTGCCTGGCTGTGTGTGTCCTGGATTGGGCCGCCTTTTACATCTCTGCTTCTGTCTCCTTGAACCCCAGTTGGCATCGGCAGATGGCTGCTCACACTGAGCCTGGTTCTGCTGGAGGTTTCTTCCTGTTAAAAGGGAGTTTTTCCTCTCTACTGTCGCTACAAGCATGCTTAGTGTAAGGGATTGCCTTTGAGTCAATGAATTGATGCAATCAACTGGTTTTCCTTAGATAGAAAACTTTGAATCAATTTGACTGTATGATCTGGTGAACTGTAAAGTGCCTTGAGATGACATGGTTTGTGAATCGGTGTTATATAAATAAACTGAATTAAAATTGAATTGAATTGAAATTACCGTAATGTTCAGACATTCACAGAGTAATATAATGCACTGCAAACTAAGTTTTGTAATATTATTACAATTACTTAAAGTTACAATCCTAACTGTTGGTTTTGAAAAAACGACCCATGGCCAACAGCTGAAATAAAGAGGAAAAGAACGTGTTTTTTTTTGTTTTGTTTTTACAAAACTTGCTTTATAACAGTTTTAAAACAAAAGGAGAAGGCCGTTTTAAAAACAGGAGAAGAAGAGTCTTTTAAAACCGTTAGACGGAGAAGGGGGCAAGATGGCTTCAACAATCATTTCACCATTTTCAATGTGGCTATACGTTTCAACGTTTCAGTTGAAGGAAACTTTTTTGGTAAACATTGTGCAGCCAAACTTAACTCAGCAGCTAATTAATGAGGAAAAGAAAGCGAGCTTGTGTCATTCAATGTGAAGGTTTTTGTTGTTAAATTATTTCACATCATTACATTTTTGTGTTTCTGCTAATTATGACAAATTACCTTTGTAATAAAGGCGTGCAGTGATTTGTCATAATTAACTGAAACATTTATGCAGCCTTTATTTTTTACTAAAGGCGTGCAAAGGGAATAAAAAAATCAGTAATTTACACAGATTGCAATATAGTAAAGAAATATAGTACTTTCTAACAAAGGTAACTTGGAAAATTTAATATTTTACATTTTGTATGTCACTTGCCTAATACTGGTCATAATGCTGTACAAAAGAGACAACTGGCAGATATATTTTGACATTGCTTTAAAGGTTTTCCCTTTAGATTGAACTTTTTAAACACATGTATATAATTAAATAACCCTGCTGGGTATCTTACCTGGAAAACCACAACCTTCCCATCGTCAGCTTGCAGGTAGAAGGTCCAGGTGGAGGAAATAAAGCTCTGGGCCGAGCTGACAATATCATTGCACCAGCTGGACACAGCCTCCATCACAGAGGGGGGCTTGGGGCGCAAAGTCATGGCCCTCAACTGCAAATGAAACAAGAACAGGTCAAACAGACTGGCTGACCTCCGCTGTTTTTCTGTGCATGCGATGGTGATTCTCAGACATGCCAAAAGACTCATACTGACTTTGAAAGCAGCATGAGGTGCACATAGGTATAGGAGTGTAAATGTATTGGGTGCAGAGCAGCTTTTCTCACCTTCCTCCTCATGATCTCAGGTTCAGAGGGTTGGCTGGCACAGCCGGTGCTGCAGGCCTCTTGCTCCAGCAGCTTGATGTATGCCTCCTGGCAAGCTGCATGAAAAACAGGACACTTTTGACTATTGGCAGGATAAAGCAAAAAATAAAAAAAGGGTAAAGAACAAAGAATCAGTGAAGAAAAGCATGGAGATCAACAGTTATGGGTTTTGGACAAGCTGCAAGATACAGTAATATCAATACATCTACTGAACCAGTTACATAGATATCAGTCTGCATTCTTTATGCAAATTCTGCAAGAAATTATGCTTGTAAAAGCCAAACTCAAAAGCACAAACATTCCTTGGCACAGAGCGCCACACTGACTCACCTCCCTGACACTCCTCCTTGCTGGTATTAAACCCGGCGTCCCCATTGACGAACTGGCAGATGGAGTAGAGGCGGCAGCCGCGGTGACAGGCGTTCATTATGGAGTCCTACCAGAGAGACAGAGACGGATGCAAAATTAGAAACATCCCCTGGTAGTGTGGGAGAAAGTTTGTTTGGCGATGTGACACGGATGAACCACGGCATCTGCTAATGACACAGCGCGGCTGTCGTATTATGGCCTGTCCTCTGCAGTTTATGACAGACTTCCTGACTCTGTCAGTGAAAACCAGTGGTAATGAGCAAGCAGTTTTACACTTGTGAAGAGTTTAATGCGATGTTCTGTAGATGTTCTCTGCTAAAGGGAGAAACAGCATCCTCTAGTGTCCAGTGTCAGCACAGGAGAGACAAAGACCTTTGCTGCAGTTTTTTTTCCCCCTCTCAGCGTGTTTACTCAGGGTTTCTTTTCTGGATGTTTTTTTTTTTTTTTTTGCAAACATGGCCTTAAAACCCACCCTTTTAGGAGAGCTTTAAATTGAACTCTTCCCCCTTTTTTTATATTTTCTTTATTTTTTATTTCTCATGCTCTACATTTATATATATATATATTTTATTTATATATATATATATATATATATATATATATATATATATATATATATATACACCTGTTTTACCTGTTTTACTATGTAGCAATTTGGGATTTGTTTAAATACAAAGTGCACTACAAGTCCAAAGTATTATATTATTATTATTATTATTATTATTATTATTATTATTATTAGATAAGATACGAACTATGTTGGTTTTTTAACATGCACATGTTACCTTTTGTTCTAATGCTTTTTTCCCTCCACAGGATGAATGAAATCAATTTGCATTAATCCAATTTAGTCATTTACACTCACAGCTCTGTGGCGTTGCACTAAATGTGTTTTGCAGGTGTGCTCCTTGCAGCCTTGCAGGATGTCTGAACACCTGAAGGCAGCTGATGAGCAGAGGGAGGAGAGAGGGGATGAAAGCATCCGATGCTGCATAACCGCATTAACTCACCAATGTACACCTTCATCTAACAGTCTGCTCGGGGTTGGTTCCTTCTGTGGAGCTCAGATCTACCCTGAGATGACTTAATGGTGTGACACCTGATCCCAGTCGGTCAGTGGTGCAGTGCTGAGGAGGTTAAATCACTCGATGAGCCTGAATGCAGTCCACGTCTTGGACATGCCTTTGGGAGCAGACAGGCTGCATCTTTTCGGCCTATATGCGCGCCTTACAAAGCATCCAAGAAGATGCAAAGAAATAAGCCAAGCCTGGATCTACATACGCGAAGAAATTTTTTTATCTTCCTCATTTCCAAATAAGACATGCATGTTACGCTAAGATATATAGCTCATTATAAAAGGTGGTTCTGTCGCTGTTGAAATATAGGTCACAATAACAAGTGCTGTGATTTTCCCTGCAGAGTCAGCCGAACACACAGGAATAACTTACTTTAGCGGGGCTTTTGTTTTTGATGGTGAGCTGGCATTGCTTTTTGCAATAATTGATGTCACCCAGCTGATTGTCAAACAGATCAGAAGACGCAGCGGCCGCGAGCCCGGTGAGAAGAACCGAGAGCAGGGCGGGGAAGAAGCCGGACATGCTGTCAGCGAGCCGGAGCATCTGAGGGGAGCCTGGAGAGGAGAGGAGAGGAGAGTCGGCCTTCAACCTGCACGGAGCTCCCTGTGATGGCGCTGCTGCTGCTGCTGCTGCTGCTGTCTGCTGCTCCTCTGATCTGCTCCTGCTCGTGGCGTCATCGTCACCATCCTCCACGCACGCGCCGTGCTCCCTATAAACCAAAGCTGCAGAGCAGCCTCTGCTGCAGTGCATAATGTGGCTCTGGTGACTTTGAGAAAACTGTAGAGGAATGTTTCTAAAGGAGATATTGCAGCATTCTGCTGATATAAGTTAAGACACTGGATGTTAATGCTAATGAATTTTTAAAGTGCAATAGGAAAAGTCTTGATCAGGGAGGTCACATATTTTGCCAAGTTTAAGAAAACTCCTTAACACCAGCATTGAGAGAACACACTACTATATATATATATATATATATATATATATATATATATATATA
>NW_015150714.1:682913-721958 GCF_000732505.1 Cyprinodon variegatus
ATCTATCTATCTATCTATCTATCTATCTATCTATCT
Source organism: Cyprinodon variegatus (assembly GCF_000732505.1). Lineage (NCBI taxonomy): Eukaryota > Metazoa > Chordata > Actinopteri > Cyprinodontiformes > Cyprinodontidae > Cyprinodon > Cyprinodon variegatus. Next base: position 682,950 of record NW_015150714.1, read on the forward strand.
ATCTATCTATCTATCTATCTATCTATCTATCTATCTATCTTATCTTGTCGTCCTAACATCTCAACTGGGGCATATGAAAACAAACTAAAAAAACAAAAAGAACATACCAATAAAATAAAGCAGATACTGATCTTAACAAAGTAATAAACTGCTAAAATAATTGAATAACCTGATTATACAGTCATATGGAATTTATGTTAAATGTCTTAAAATAACTGAGACTGTGGTCAACATGGCTGGATGAAGACCAACATTTATCTTGGGAGTGTAGGAGCGTTGGGAAGTTAGATTAAACACAATCTGCGAACCTAATTTTTCAAATAGCTTTACAAATCTGTGTGAAGGATTCCATTATATTTTTCATATAGAGTATCTAAACACAACTTTGAGTACCCATAGTAACAGTACACATTTATGAAACAACACAAAATAAAGCTTCTAAAAGTTAGTTTATTTAATGCAGATTTAATATTTTGCACAGATTAAATTTTATTGCATTGTTCAAAATGTAAATTCATTAGTTTGTTGTGGAGTCCAGAGTTATTCCAACAGCATGCGGATGCTATTCGCATGAAAAGTCTTCATCAAAAATCCATCCAATACTGAGTTAGAATGAACAAATGAAGCACTGACTTGATAGGAAGGGAAGGATTAAAATATCCTTTTATCTTACAGTCTTTGAAATCATTAGGTTTTTTATATATTTTTGCATATACAAACACATTCATAACTATGTGCAATTTAGAACCACCTTATTTGGTTCTAAATTTAGAACCACCTTATTTGCATGTTTTTGGACTTTTGAACCGCAATGTCTTCCTAAATAAATGTAGGAGACATTTAAGCACATTTAAAATTAACAAGACCTGATGACCCATCAAGCGACAATACAGTACAATATTTTGATTTCAGGAGCAAGAAACATTAAAAGATGATGATAATAATATTGCTTTTTATTTATTTATTTTTTTTTTGTGACAAATGCTAAAGGATTCACTAAAGGACATTTATCATTGTCATGTTTTTGTTGTATACCTGTAAAAAATCTATTAAAAAAAAGTAAAAAAAAAAAAAAAAAGATGATGATGATAATATAATTCAAGCATTTTTTGTGGTTTTACAGGAACAAAGCATCTTTCTAAATGAATATGATTTTGCTACATTCACCTTTTTAAAATTTAGATTGGCAGATATTTATTGTAATCTCTAAATATATAATGATAAACATATTTGCAGAATGTTTTCTATAGAAAAGTCTATCTGCCTGTAAATTGAATCTTAACAGAAAACAGGTGCAATGAGAACGGAAAATATCAGTGTAAGAAGAGAAATCAAGAGGTTAACGCAAGGGAAACAATCAGTCAAATAATCAGAGTTACTACGACAAAACAAATTAAAAAAAATCCTTCAAGCTGCTGTGGAGGGATAATCCATTCCTAAAATAGTGGCTGCTGTTTACTCAAACTCTGTTATCATCTGTCTGCTTATCACAAAGACCCTTTCAGGTCAATAAAGAGGTCTGTTTTGTTTTATCTACCTAACTGAATTTTTTTCCCCATATAAAGGACTTGTTTTAATATCTGAGGGTGTGTTTGAGTATCTGGGAGGGAACAGGCTCAGAAACAATAATGATGTGAGTTGGAGGAGGAAGCTGAACCTGAGAACTACAGCAGCTGGAGACGTAACAAGGTACAACTTGTGCTTCTTAGACTGGAAGCAGGTAGTTTTCTTTGTCACAAGAACTCCAACTGGTAAGATGATCAAGTCCTCCTGCCTCCACTAAATCCATCTGGTAGTGGGATACTGGGACTTCAAAAAGACAGCCGGAGGAAAACAAAAGAAAAGCAGGTCATTGAAGATGATTTCCTTCTTGTTTCTGCTGCTTCTAGCTCCATATGTGCTCTTCTCCTTCACATGTAAGTAAGTCATTTCATCTTGCCTCCAAACCAGGATGCTCCGCAATGAGACACACACATTAGATAAGCATCTATAATTTTAATTCTATAGCTTTATCATTTGTATTTGGTTTATTGTCACATCTTAGCTTGCATCAAATAATTGTACATGGACTAGTTTAATAAAAAAAAGCTAAATATTCACAAAAAAAAACAAGTTTTACGCATAACACAAATACTTTGCAAAACCTTTTCTTGGGAGTTTTTGCTAATACATGACAAAGGATCCATTTTTAGAGGGAATTAATCTATGCTAAATCATCCTAAACACAAATAAAAAAAACAGAAGTACTGCACCAAAACATAAGAAAGAATAGTATATAAGGAAATCTTTTATACTTCAGTTGTTAATTTTTTTTAGACTTTAGAGACTTAAAACAGATTTTATTTGCCATTTTGTTTATGCAAGTGTAAAACAAAAAGAAATTTCGTTTGGAAACAGCTCACTGGACAATTTCATCTTTTAAAAGAGCAGCCTTGAAAAATGGTAAAAATGGCTGTAAATTTACAGTTTTAACATTTTTTTTTAATGATAAAATAACCTAAAAACAGGTGTTTTATATCATAGTTGACATTATTCCTGAAAATAGAGATGAAATATTCACTTTTCTGCTAATTAAAAAAATAAAAGATGAATCTGTAGTGTTTTTTTTTTTTTGTTTTGTTTTTTTTTGGTACTTTAACAAGAAAACATGTAAAGACGTGCTGAGATTTAGTTAATGACTGAGAATTGACATGCTTGTACTTTTCAGTTGAAATGAAAGCAATCATTTCAGGTATTTTTATTCAACCTAACCCACAGCAATCTAATTAGTTACTTTTATTAATATTATTATTACATGGAGCATAATTCAAAATATGGTCGCACACTCAATAATGAGTGAGTGTCAAAAACCTGCAGTGCTGTTAATTAAGCCCAGTAGGTTTATTTAAGAGTTACGGTGGGGACATCAATCACACCAGCAAGCTTTATGCTTAAAAGATTATTCATGTATGGAAAAACAACGTTTAATAATTTTTGCTGGAAAACACCAGAGAACCTTTTGATTACTGCTGTGACAGCTCTATTTATCTTCTTCATTATGATCTTATAAATGCGAGCAGAGCTCCTACTTAATTGTAGTGCAGCGTGGCTGCATTTTCTAAAGATCACTAAGGAAGAAAAGACAAATATGTTGTGATACTGAAATGTGGTCATGTCTCACGATCTCTTATAACACTGAAACCAAAGAAGCCTTTCCTTTTTTTTTTTAGCGCTGTAGAATGAAACAATCTAATTAAACTCCACCTTCTTAAATATTTAAATAGGAGAGTTCAGTGAAACTGAGCAAGTTTAACTGAACGTTCAGCAGCTTTTTTTCTTGTATACTTCGAGTTCTTCCTCTTCATTGTGAATTAAGGCACATTTAGGCAGGAAGCTATTTTTTTTATTTATGAAACTCTATAGATTTCATTGTATTTTTCCCTATTTTGAGGCACAGAGAACTGAACTTACATCTATGCTCCAGAGAAAAAAAATGATTAATAAAATTCAGATTTCCTCAAAGTAATGTTCATGGATGTAAGTTTTTGATTTTTTTATCATAATAAATTCCCCATGTATAAATAATTTCGTTTTTGCTAAACGAGTCTTCAGGTTTTGTACATTTGTTTTGAAGAAACTGTTAGTTTGTTACTTTATGTATTTCCTGGTTATCAGTAGCAACAGTACGCTAAAAACCAAGGCTTGCTCAAGTAAAATCAAGTTGTAAAAGCAGCTTTTTCTAAAGGCTTGTCTGGTGTGTTCTGTTCATCCAGATGTTGCAGTAATCTCCCCTCAAGATCCCGTCCTTAGAGTCGGCTCTAGTTTGACAGCCACATGCACGCTTAGTGCAGAGCTGGGCCTCCACCCCAGCTCATTATTCTGGACTTTGAACGGTGTTCGTCTGTCAAGCAGTACCTACAGCATCGTGTCCTCCAACATCCTGAGCATTGAGCTTCACAGCCTGAACGGCTCACAGCAGAGATCCGGAGACAACCTGATGTGTCACAGAGCAGATGGGCGCATCCTCGCTGGTTCATGTCTCTATGTGGGCAGTATGTAGAAGCTTGGTTGCTTTTGAATTTCTTTACATTTTGTTAATTTATCATTTGAAAGCGAAAATCACTGTGCAAGATGAAAGCTATAAAACAGAACAAGTCCTGTTTTCAATTTTCCTTAAGCCATGTAGGAGACACTGAAAACATGAAAGTAAATGTTGAGGTTGAAGGGAATCCAAACTGAGTAAACCAAGCTATATGTGACAAAAAGGAACACTGGGCACCATCACAGTAAAGCACGGTGGTGGAAGCATCATAGATACTCAAAAGTGACTGCGAAGATTGTCACTGTTATCTTGAAACTGAGACTCACAGATGCTCTCGGTCCACCATCTTGTCTTTTTTAACCAAAGTTAATTCAGGGGTATGTCATGCATTGCTTAAAAAAAGAAATAAAAAAATTTATTTAAATTATATTTGATTGGTGACTTTCTTTTTTTTTAATTTTTAGTTTATGTTAAAGACTACAGTAAGGTTAACATAAGACCTTATTTGCAAACTGAATATAAATTAAAAGCAAGGAAGGTGCTTCTTGAAAACTGATGCAACATTTGATTATTTGGGGAAAGCTTTTTTGCCTGAAATAATTTCCAACATGGCTTTGAGGCTACAATGATTTTTTAACATTAAATTTACCTCCAGAGTGTTTGATTGTAGAATGAAATCGGTCTTCAGTATTCTAGCTTTCTAAGCCTATGTGTAACAATTAATAAAAAAAAAAAAAACAGCCAAAAAGAACATGTTTCTGAATTGTATGTTAATAAGTCACCTGCATAACGTCACATAATAAGACCTCAAATGTTAACTCTGTTACTAACAGTTAAAGTGAAAAATTAAAGAAATTAACTCAAAGTAATACTTTGAGTTTATTTCTTAACTTACTTTAAACAGCAACGATTTCCAATATATTCTTTTACTTTAAATGAAGATGTTAAAGTCTATTGTATCATTATTATTGCCTGAATCTGATTTTTTTATGTACTCCAGTTCCTCCAGAGAAGCCAGTGAATTTAACATGCTGGTCCCACAATGCAAAGGATTTAAGCTGTAGGTGGAGGGTGGGTGGTAGTGGTGAGACCCACATCCCAACCAAACACACCCTCAAATACAAACTGAGGTAAGGCAGCTAACAGTGAATAACCCAACATTCCTCAGGTAGACAAGCAAAGTGTTTCTGTCATACAGTTTATCACTTTTACCAATGTGTGCAACAGTCGCAGGTTGGTAGATTATCATCTTTAGTGCAAAATATTTAGCTATTTTGTTTTGTGTTCAGGTGGCATGAAAAAGAAAATGAGTGTGAAAACTGTATCGCAGAGAATCAGGGTTACGTCTGTCACATCTCAGCAAAGATTGCTCTGTTCACCCCATATGAGATCTGGATAGAGGTCACCAATCAGCTGGGCTCGACCACCTCTGACATCCTCTCGCTCGACGTCCTGGATGTAGGTCAGTAAGGATCCTTTCCTGTCTGTAATATCCAGGAAGCTGCTTATTGGCAACAAGCTGATAAAAAAGACTGGAGAAAACTTGGCATCCAAAGAAATGAAGAGGGGATTTAATTCAGTTAGCCAAGGTTTATTCATAAAGCACATTTCAGTGGCAAGACACTTCAAAGTGCTATACATGAGAAAAAGAAATATACATTGCAGTGTCATAGAGAAAACACAAAGAATTAAAGAGAATGCAAGTGATACTTTAAAATTAGTGGATATAAGTGTAAATTACAAGTATAAAATTTAAATAGATGCATTTTTAATCTCGATATAAACTAAGCGACTCAGTGCTTTTGCAACTTTGTGGGAGTTTTTTCCAGATTACTGGAGCATAAAACAAAACACTGCTTCTCCATGTTTGGTTCTGGTTCTGCAGAGTAAATTGGAGCCAGAAGACCTGAGAGGTCTGGGTGGTTTGATACACTGACCGCAAATCTGTCATTTATTTTTGAGTACAGAAGTATTTTAAAGTATGTTCTCTGAGATATGAGGAGTCAGTATAAGAACTTTAAAACTGGGGGGATGTGGTCACCTGTCTTTGGTTTGATGAGGTCATGGCACTCAAGGACAATTTAGAGAAGCCAATTAACCTAAAAGTCATGTTTTGGGACTGTGGGAGTAAGCTGGAGTACACAGAGAGAACCCAAACATGCACATCGAGGACATGCAATTTCCATGCAGAAAGATCCTGGGCCGGGAATCAAACCCAGAACCTTCTTGCTGCAAGGCAACAGCGCCACCCCACTGCTCCACCGTTCAGTCCTTCTACCAAAGAGGAACTTATAAATTAGTTTTTCAAGGTCCTGTTGAAACATTAGTCCTTTAATCCTGGAGATATTCTCCAATATGAACTCATCAGCAGAGCCTGACTGCTGCTGGTGTGATAGTTAAGCAATTTGTTTCAGGTGCTAATGGTGAGAGATACATCTGAAAGGAGCAGGACACCAGCCCTCAATTGTTTGAGAAACAGCCCTGTTCTTTACTCCAGTTCATGCATATCTATCAAAATTCAGCGCTGTGTTTCCTGCAGCTTTCTGAGAGCCAAAGACCAAGTAATTGTATCAATAAATTTCTTCTAATTGTCTTTTCTCTCTTTGATAGTTTGATAGTTTTTCCAGATTGAACTGCCATATAGGGTGAATACAGGCAGTTTATTTTTTGTTAGTAAAAAAGCACAGTAGTTTTGGCCAACCCTTCATTAAAGACTATTTCTTCTTTAGCAACAGCGCTGGAGGGATTCTAATACTGATGGTTCTGTTTTAGGCCATGCCATAGAATCTCATTTGGATTTAATTTATTTTCTTTCATAACTTAAGTGCCCTTGAGCTTAAGGTAAAACAACTAATGCAAAAACATTCTCAGTCAGGACTTTCTGATCAACAGCAGAACTGCCATTTGATAATGTGGTTTGTCCAGTTCCTGAAGAAACCAAGCAGTCACACTACAAATATATTTGAGTGGCGATATGATGTTTTGTTTTTAAACACAATTTTTACATCAGATGTAACTCACCTTTCATAAATGAATATTCTTCTTGGTACATTTGAGACAGCCTTCTGTGTTATTTTTTGTCAGCAGTGGTTTTTACTTTGGATTTTCTGCCATTGATGTTATTTATCTCCCATCTCCCTCTTATTAAGTCAAGCCCCTGTCACACCATGACGATTTAGCGGGCGTATGCCTGTTGACGGAAAATCTTGCAAAAATGCTGGCATATGTTGGATAAGTTATGGGTATGTTTTGTATAAGTTACGAGCGTGCTGAAGTACGCTGGAACACTCTGGCACACGTCGAGATATGGCAAGTATGTTGGAAAAATTTTGAGCATGCTCAAATTTCCCAAAGTACACCAGCATATGCCATACGTGGGGCACAAGTTACAGTTAAGTTATCTGATCGTTGACAAGGTTCACAAGGTAATTTTGTGTTTCTACTGTTGTGCCATCGAATGGCTATGAGTGATCTCAGCTGTTGTGGATAATTATAGGAGGCTAAATACTCTTTCCCATTAGGACGCTTTTCCCCTCATTAATTAAACAACAATTTTAAAATTGCTTTTGTATTCATCTGTTATCAAAAACAGTGTATTATCCCCATTAACCCCATTTGGCCTTTTCTGGTCTCCTTCAAATAAATGACAACAGCTTAGAGACAGAAAAAAACATTTTTTAGAACTGTTAACTAGATGCCTCCTAGTTAATGTCTTCTTTGGTTTTAGGTTTAGCTCCTTTTGTAACATCTGTTGTGAATCGGCGCTATATAAATAAACTGAAAACAATAAAAAATAAATTTAATGCCTTAAAGCAGGAATACCAGAATTCAGACCTTGAGGGCCGCTAACCTATAGGTTTTCAATGTTTCTTGGCTACAGAACAGCTGATTCTAATCATTGCAGTTCAGCAAAGGCCTGTTCATAAGCTATACATGAAAATCGGCTGTGCTGAAGTAAGGAAATCTCTTAAACCTGTAGGATAGCGACCCTTGAGGAAAGGGTTTGGGTATGCCTGTCTTAAAGCAATAATATAGAAGTTATTGATGTCTCAATGGAGAAATTAACTTTCTGCATATGACCCATCCCTTTTGGGGAGCAGTGGGCTGCCAATGTGCAGAGTCCGGGGAGCAGTGGGGTTAACGGTCTTGTCAAAGACACAGAGTGGCAGGCTGTGGGGATCAAAACGAGTACTTGCAACCTTCTCAGAGCACAGGCAGACTGCTCTTACCACTTGGCCAACACTTCCTCATGTTGTTTTCCACTAACCTTCTTTAAACATAAAATTCTTTGAAGCAGCGTTTGATCCTGGAGTTGTTTCTGCCCATTATGTGCTACCTGCAAACCACAACGGCAAACCAATAACCTGGAGGTTGTGAACATTTAGGAAAACATTGAGGTGTTATGGGATTCATACAGCAGTAATGTAGAAGCACTAAATGAGCAGTAAAAGAAACGGAGGAATTGTTTTGAGCAGATGTTTACAGATATTTAATACCTTCATTAATCAGTGGCTTATTTTTCTCTTGTGCGGTTATCTCTTTAATGCTTCCTCTGGTTCCTCTCCTTCAAAGCAGCTGAATTATTTTATTGCAGTCTGTTGTGTTTAATAAGGAACATCATGTTCTAACAGGAAGCAACGACTTATCAGAGCCAAAGTCAGTAAACCACCTGAAACACAAGATCAAAGGAACACATTGTATTTGGAGTATTTTACATTTTCAACCATTTCCTTTTTTCTTGCAGTTTTATTGAGATAGAAAAATTCATTTAATTAATAAAAAAAAAAGTTATATCAAAAACATCATGAGGTTGCTCTATTATTGTAAGTTTTTGCCTCTGGTTGCTCGGTTGGATGGATGGATGGATGGATGGATGGATGGATGGATGGATGGATGGATGGATGGATGGATGGATGGATGGATGGATGGATGGTGTCATATAATACTATATGACACCCCTACTCAGTGTTTCCTAAATCCATTTTAATTTTATCTTTCTGCCTTTTTAACTCACAAATCCTGTAAATCTGCACAATGAGTGAAAGGGAGCTCTGTACAAACCCTTCACAGCCTGTCCTTGTCTCTGCAGTAACTACAGACCCTCCTGCTAACGTGCAGGTGAGTCGTATCGGCACGCTTGAGGACCAGCTGATGGTCCGCTGGACCAGCCCCCCTGAGCTCAAAGACATCCTGTTTCAGGCCAAATATCAGATCCGCTACAGGCTGGAGGACAGTGCTGAATGGAAGGTAACCCACACATCACTTTGTTCAACTATCACAGCCTTTGCTAAAGCTTCCCTGGCAGTATTAATGAGATTTCCTCATATCTTCATTTTAATTCAATCCCACTCTTCTGAACCGTGGCTTTGATCCCACTCAGTAGAAGTAGAGGTTTTTGAAGCTGTGATTCTTTCAGACTTTGTCTTTGATGTTTTAAAAACAAAGCAGCTCAGTATTTCTGAAAGAAAAAGACACAAGAAAGGTTTATTCTTCCTGCAAAAAAAGACACTGATGGGAAGGCAGAGGAGATTTATCTACAAGGGTTCTGATTCTACAGGACATGTCTACAGAAAACTGTACAAGTGTTAAGACTTTATATCTACTCTCACTGTCCTTCTTTAACTGAACATCTGCTGTACTGAAAGATTATTTTTAAAGAATTTGAATGACGTTTTTAAAGACATTGACTTGCCATCCATTGTTTGATTATTGTGTCGTTTCTTCTCTCAGGCATTTGATAACATTGGAAACCTGACATCATGCCGTCTGGCAGGCCTCAAGCCTGGCACTGTCTATTTTGTCCAGCTGAGGTGCAACCCTGTGGGAATCTTTGGTTCCAGAAAACCTGGAATCTGGAGTGACTGGAGCCACCCAGCTGCAGCCTCCACCCCATCAGGTATATGTAAAATAGATCCAAAAGGACATTTTTTGTTAGACATCATCTTTTTCACACTAATACCAGACTAGATCTGCCTTAACAGGAACTTTTGAGTAATATCCACTGATGTTTAGATAGAAAGACTGCAACAATTTCAATAGTTTGAAACCTTTCTGTTCTGTTGCAGACCTTAGGAGTTTTAAAACCCAAAATCTAAGATCCCAACAGTTTCACCATTTTTTGCTTTCTTATAATGAACCTCTCATTTGTAATTAAAGCCAGAAAAACAATGTCTCTTATTCCTGATTAAACATCCTGCTGCACAAAAAGATCCAAACCGCATGTGACCCGGAGGAAACCCAACATCAGTCGGCTTGCTACCTAGATAGAGATCTCAGCGGAGAGGATTAGAAGGAACTGGAGAGAGCCGGGGGGACATTTGATGAATTTCTCTCGTCCGCTTCAAAGATTGATCCAGTTACGGAGCTGGCTGTCAGTCTGTGGCAAAGACAGAGCCTATAAAGCTTGAGTGGAAGCAGGTTTTGGGGCAGATAATGAGCTGCATAACTTATGTTGGTATTTAGTTCCCAGGGGGAGGAAGTTGTTATCGAGCCCTGTCATTTGCCATAAAGGATTGATTCTGGCAGATGACAACCTTCTCTCTCTGTAAACCAAATATGGCGTTACTCCCAGGTTAAGGACATTAAACCAAAGGACATGCCTTGGTCTGTAAGAAAACACCCAATTTTTCTGAGAGGAATGACAAAAGAGATTTAACTTTCATCCTAATAGAGATTTGTAGCTCATGATTTACTAAAGAGAAAACTCCTAGTTGTAAAGGCATACTGCTTGTGTTGTGTCTATCTATTAGCTTTGCCTATAGACAAAGGGATTCTAGGCTTTTTTATCTTTGTATGAGAGCAAATTAGACTCAAACTTTTTTTATTTCTGAGGCTGCAGGTTTAATAAAGTCCTTGATTTTTATTTCATTAATCCAAATTATAACCTCTACAGTATATTGAGGGGTCCTTGTCTAGCTGGAGTATGATTCTCATTAGGAAGTGTTTTCCCAAACCACAATGATCCCCCCACCATGTTTTACTGTTAGATATTATGGATAGCATCATTATTTGTGTCCTAATGTGTGGGTAATCTGTAGTATTTAGCCATATTTTTTTTTTATTTTCTGTTTTTCACATTATTCTAAATATAGAATTCCCAATCTCAAAGATGGTTGTGACAGAATCATGCTGTGGGGATGCTCTACTTATGAAGGAGTAGCAAAGCCTGATCAGAGTTTATGGGAGGATGGATGGAGCTAAACAAGGTGATATTGAAAGTTTGTAATATTCCGCAAAACGATTGGGGCTTTGATATATCTTAACCTTCTAGGTGGACAGAGAGTTTAAAAAATGTAGCCAGAGGTTTGATGAAAAGGGGTAGACTGAAGCAACCATGTGTCTTAAAGTTCCAGTTCAAGTCCTGACCTAAATCCAACTGGCTAATTATATTTAAAAACCAAGACTGTCCATCAGATCCTAATGAATTTGAGCTTTTTTACAGTCAGCAAACATTTTTGGTTCTAGATGTACCCCGCTGGTAAGTAGACGTATAAGCAAAAGTGGACTGCACAACGCACTGAATTCAACACTTTTAAAGAAGCTATGCTTAAATGAACACAAATAGTCAAATTGAAGGCCTGATCAGATCAAAAATGTTTCGTGCAAACATGTCAGACTAAAAATTCTTATCCAGTTTGGTCACATCGGAAAGAAATTAAATTCCAAAAGAGAGAGGGAATTTTTTTTATTTTATTATGTTTTTTATTTTTTATTGCCATTCCAGTTTGTTTTCCATGTACACACACACATTCAGATCTTTGTAGTTAAATAATCTCCACTGCGCATGTGTGCAACATCAACATTAAGTTTTTCTCTTTACTTATAGCCTTTATCCACTGGCTCCTGGTCCTCCTTGCTGGAGGAAGTGGCTCTAAATGTAATATGCTGATGAACATGCCGTCCTGCCCTCTACCCCTGCAGCTAATGAGCCTTAGCATAAGGTTCTGCTGAGCCCTTAATTTAACTAAAATGTCTGCAAAATACAAAAGTATGGATACAAAGATGAGATGAATGTCCATAATGGAAAGAATTACATCAACAGACACAACTGAAGAAAAAGAAATGTGAGGGGCAGGTACAAAGAGCAGCTAAAGTTAAGGATAAGCGGACTAGTACCTGTTTACCAAACAGGTAGTTTGTTCTTGTGCTACTAAAGCCTTTCTGGAAAATTAGACAGTTCGGCACATGCTTAAATGGTTTGATTTAATTTAATTTGATCGAACGCTTGTTACATTTCAAAACACATCATGATTGGATTAGTTTATTTAGTGTCGATGTAAACTGAGTTCTGATCAACCAAGATGTAGATCGGAGGGTAAATTTTACACAACTAAAGGTAGCTAGTTTAAATTAGTCTACACTAGATCTAGTTCAATAAAACATTTTTAAAGACAGAGATGAAGCAACACTTTGTTGTTAAGAACTTACTTTACCAGGGTTGGATTTATCTAACACTAGTGTGTAGTGTTACCTTTAAAACTCAACGATAGTGTTGATCAATCATCCTTTCACACACTGATGGTGGTGGACTACACTGTATCCACTGCTGTTCTGGGAGACATTGACAGTAGCTAGGTTGCCTTACACTGGTGCCTTCTGGGCCTCAGTCCACCATCAGTCACCAATGTGGGTGAGGTGGGATTTCCCAAGGGCACAACAGACAGACAGACAGAATTGAGATTTGAAGCAGTGCCCTTTTGCTTGCAAGACAAACTTCTGCACCCTGTGCAACTGTAGAGAAGAAAGTTGGTGTTGAATCCAAACTAAGCTAGAAAAGCACCTCTGCCAAGCAGCATCTTTTGCCTCCATTGATGACCTACACCTATAGCTACCAATTGCACACCTGGATCATGACTTTTGGAGTCCAATACTGAACCTGTCAATAGTCAATGCTGCCACCCTCTGGTTTAGGGGAGAACTGCTCGTTTCCTCTATATACTGTATATCACTAAATTTCATTAAAATCCATTCATAAATGTTCAAGTTATCCTGCACACAGAGAGACACAAATTCTCCTAAAAAACATAACCTCCTTGGCAGTAATTTAAAAGTTTGTAAAACACAACTTCAAAGTGTAATATTACTGTTATAAGTGCATGTGTTTTAAGAGGGAAAGTTTAATTGGCTCACTCTACTTAGATAACTGGTCCAGCTTTTAGCAACTATCCCTAGGGAAAAAAACAGGAGCTTAAATCTATGTCCCAAACCTGGCTCTCTGTCTTAGCTTAGCATTTTGCAGTGTAAAGCCAACACTCATCAAAGCTTGTTGTCTGCTCCTGTCCTGCTCTGAGTTAGCTTGCTCTTCAAACAAATGCATCACAGAGAGGTTGGAATTCTGGGACAAACTCTGTTAAGTGTTTTTAAAATCAACATGTCCTTACAGATTCCCTTAAATCTAACTCACTGGATTATCACCAATGCTTTGGAGGAACTAGTTCTTATATTGACTAAAGAAAGACTAAACAAATGTATTCTGTACTTGCAACATGTCACTCTAAAAAGAAAATACTGCTCCAATTTAAACTGCTTCAGTTGTAATTGAGTCAAGTTGATCCAACTTAAGTCATGTTTATAACTTGAAAACTTAAATAAATTGGGTTGGGGAAATTTCATTCAAGTACTTGTAAACAATTTAAGTAATTAATTGAAGTTGGAGCTGCATTTTCTTTTTAGAGTGTGCAATACATACACTGGAAATCAAACACATTTGATTTATTCCAGGTATATGGATACATTCAAGCCACACTTTTTGCTTTTTTTTTTTTTTGTAGGAAGAAAAATTATAAAAATAATAATGTAAACGTATTGCTATTTTTTTCCTTTACATTTTTGGATTACTGTCTCATTCGCAAAGTGACAAAATGTGAGACATTCAAGCCTGCGTGCATACTTTTTTTTAGAGGCAATCTAACCCTAATGCTCCTGACATTTTCCTCTATTTTTCTCTCTTCTTTCATTTCTCTCTCTTTCTCTCTTCAGAGCTATTACAAAGAGGCTCCTGTGATCATAAGGGCACTGAACAGAACTCCACCCTGCGGCGGGAACTCAAGCAGTTCTTTGGCTGGGTCCGCAAGCATGCCTCTGGCTGCAGCAGCATGTCCATCAAGCTGTATGATCAATGGAGGGTGTGGCTGCAGAAATCACACAGAACACGGAACCAGGTCGGTAAGCAAAGGCCACTTTCTTCTGTGACAGTTTTAGCATATCTTCACAAACACCCCGTTATTCTATCAGTACACTGAGCTGAAATTCTGACCCGGCCTTTTTTTTTCCATTTGCCATCTGCTCAGCATTTTTACAAGCAAAAAGGAGGAAAGATTTCCTTTGAACTGGCTCTGTTGAGTTTCAGTCTGTGCTTTATGATCAGGTAAAAATGTGCGGTTTAAACTTTACAGGCTCAGAAGTGGGAACAGAAAGAAGGACATGCTCTTTGTCAGGATGTCTGACTATACTTCATATTTAATGAGCAAACTTGTGATCTTTAGCTGATGACCACAACAAATAGTAAAAAAGAAGAAATAAACATTTACATATAATTAACAGCCCCCTGTCATAAGCTGTTATTGTTTTTGCCTTGGCAGGCAGGCTGTTGTGACCAAAAATGACTCTAAGTATTTCTTTGTGAAAAGTTCAGCCACATCCTCAGTCCTTGAACCGAAAAAATATCTTCAGTCTACCTGACTTGTTAAGGTTAGCAATGCTCAGATTTTTCTGCTTCCAAAGGCACAAACTGTCTCCTGAGTATTGTCTCTGTTCAGAGAGTGTGACTGTTTTCCAATGATTTCCTCCAAAAGCACAGCTGATGATGAGATAAAAGAGGCAGGCAGACGGAGAGACATTAGTGGGATCTTTTTAACTCTCTTTTAACATAATTTCAGAGTGAACCACCTAGTTTCTTTCTTTTTCAGGTCCTACAAGACAATAATTCATAGCCCACGTACTTGGTACTGCTCTGAGATCCCTCCAAGAAAAGCCAATTGGTCAGCAACTGGATGAGACTTCAAGGATCTGCCGCTTTTCCATTACCTGAGTTTGAAAAGGGTTGGACAAGGTGCAGAACAAGAAGCCGAGTCAACAGACCTGTCTGCAGCCTCTCTACTGTTAAATACTGGCAAAGTTATTATAGTAGGAGATTTAACAACCATGTCGACATTGAGGGTGATAGCTTAAATGCAGCCTTTAATGCTATCTAAGACTCAATTGGCTTTGTTCAAAATGTGAATAGTCCCACACATTCTCATCTTCATACTTTGGACCTTATTCCTACATATGGCATTGAATATGACAACAGAATAACAGTATTTCCTGACAACCCTGTCCTCTCGGACAACTTTTAATAACCTCTGGGATTACTTTAACAGCGTTCTCCTCCCCCAAAATATGGTTTCACTTAAGCAGATAAATATCAGATAATGCATTATGCATGCATGTTATAAATTAAAAAAAAAAAACCTGTTCCACTTTCTATCTCTTCTGTATCACTAAAGAATACTGCAGAATTCGACCATTTGGTTTATTACCCTTCCTAGCTAGTAAGCAAAAACAGTTTACTGCTGGATAAAATTATCTTTTCTTTAAGCATGAGCAGCATATTTCTCCTCATTATTAGAGGAAAATAAGAATAATCCAAAATTACAGTTGTGAAACTCACCCAGAGCCATATCGGTGTTGAACCATCAATCCCACCTGCTTTTAGCAGTAATGATTTTATGTGATTCTTTATACTGTAAATAAGATTGATTCTATTAAAAATATGAACATTGGGACCCCTTTAACTATCATTGGTTTATCTCTGGAAGGTGAGGCAGCATCTGAGGTTGCCATAGAATCTGAACCAGGTTTAGACTGCTTTGATCAAGTTGAACTTTCAGAGTTAGCAAAACTATTATCTTCATCTAAGACTTCAACTTGTATGTTAGATCCAGTTCCAACCAGGTTATTTAAGAGAGTGCTTCCTCAAATTTCCACCTGCATTTTAGATATGATTAACATATCACCCACTCTTTTAAGGTAGCTGTAATTAAACTTTTGCATGAGAAAATCTCTCTTGATCCAGATGACTTGGTCAATTATAGACCTATATCTAATCTTCCTTTATTATCTAAAATTCTTGAGAAAATAGTTGCCAACCAAGTGTGTGATCACTTAAACTATAACAAACTTTTTGGAGAGTTCCAATTTGGTTTTAGAGCACATCATAGCACTGAAATAGTTCTGGTGAAAGTCACTAATGATATTCTCATGGCCTCAGATATTTAACTTGTATCTGTACTTATCCTGTTAGATGTCCAGGCTGCCTTTGATAAAATTGATCATAATATTTAATTGGAAAGCTTTGAGTAGTTTGTAGGGTTTAAGGGAACAGCACTGGCTGATTTAAATCTCCTTTATCTGACAGACTTAATTTATTCACATTCATGATAAATCTTCCTCATGTGGTGCCCCACAGGGATCAGTGCTATGCCCAACGCTCTTAACTATATATATATATATATATATATGGTCTTAATTGGTCTAATTGTTAGACACTATCGGATTAATTTCCACTGTTATGCTGATGATACTTGGATATCAGTCTATAAATCCTGATGAAACTAAACCATTACATAGATCACAGGCATGTCCTAAATACATAAAACTTGGATTACTATAAACTTTATGTTCTGTCTCTGAAAAAGAAGCTGATCAGTCAGTAACTCCATTTAGATGGAATAAATTGATGTCAGATAATTAAGCAAAAACTCTTGGTGTTATTTTTTTATCAGGACCTGTCATTTAGATCCCATATCAAAAAGGTTTCCAGAATTTCAATCTTTCATCTCATGATAATTGCAAACATTAGAAATATCCTGTCATGGGCTGGAGCTGAGAAACTAGTCCATGCATTTGTTACTTCAAGGCTGGACTATTGTAATTCTTTACTATCAGGAAGTTCACAAACTGTAGTTAAACGCAGTCAGCTGATCCAAAATTAAAAGGGAAATCATATTTCTACTATTATAGCCTCTCTTTATTGGCTTCATGTGAAATCCAGAATAGAATTTAAAATCCTCCTTCTCACATATAAAGCCTTAAATGGCCAGGCTCCATCTTATATCAGAGAGGGATTGTTCCTTATACCCCTAACAGAGCACTTTGCTTTCAATCTGCAGGTTTGCTAATGGTTCCTAGAATTTCTATAAGTAGAATGGGAGGCCGTTTTTGTAAAGGTATAGTGGAGGATTTTCGCGAATTTTTGAAAAGACTTGCCCTCTCAACTATTAAACACGTGCGAGAGCATACACAAGCCAATTTCTCCTCGTCCACGCTCTGTTTAAATGTTGCTGTTTGCATCGCTCATACAAGCTTACTTTCGAAAAGATTTTCCCACTATGTCAGACTCACCACCAGTAAGGGAAAGATATCACCAGAATGAGTGACAATTAGGAGGACCACTTATTTAGATGATCCAACCGGAAAAAGAAAATCCTCCACCATACCTGTAATTATTAAGCCCCCCTTCTTGTGGAACCAACTAACAGTTTTAGTCTGTGAGGCAGACACCCTGTCTACTTTTAAGGCAAGGCTTAAAACATTCCTTTTTGATAAAGCTTATAGGTAGAGTGGCTCAGGTTATCCTGAACTATCTTTACAGTAACAGTATGCTGCTTTAGGCTTAGACTGCTAGAGGACTTGGAGACCCCTTTGCATCATTCTGCTTCATTCTATCTCTGTTCTCCCATTCTGCATTATATGTTAGTTATACCTCTAACGTTATGCTCTCTCTGCTTATTCTCATAGTAGCTTTATCTGGTCTGCTCCTGTTTGAGTGTAACATCATCCTGGAGTGAAATATCAGCTGTGTTCTGCTGCCAGCAAAACCTTTGTTTATAGATGTTGGAGATTAACCTGCTTCTCAGTGTAGTCTTGTTTCTCTTACTATGACTAACTGTATGTAATCTCTATGTTCCTGGCTCTGTCTTTCCTGGAGGGGACCGCCTCTGGAGCTGGTTGATAGTTGCATTTTGTATCTTTGCTTCTTTCTGTATATCTGCTTCTGTCTTCTTGAACCCCAGTCGGCCTCGAAAGATGGCCGCTCGCACTGAGCCTGGTTCTGCTGGACGTTTTTTCCTGTTAAAAGGGAGTTGTCCTCTCCACTGTCGCTACAAGCATGCTTAGTGCGAGGGATTGCTGTCAATTCAATGAGTAAACGCAATCAGCTGGTTTTCTTTAGAGAGAAAACTTTGAACAAATCTGACAGTATGAGCTGGTTGAATTGTCTCTGTAAATTGCCTTGAGATGATGTGTTGTAAATGAATTGAATTGAGGAGAACAGCAGAGTTATCCTATGTAAAAAAAAGAACTAAGCAGCCCATCAAGTACTGCAATACAATTAGGGGGTCTCCCCAAGAGAACATAATTGTAAACAAACCTATATTTTTATTTTAAGGGAATTAGACTGTAAATGCTTATTTCTGAATCAGGTTTTGTTGGTGAATAGATTTTTTTTAAAGATAATTTTCTATGATAAATTAAATTACACTGTAGAACAAAAGATGATCCATTATAATCATGATCAGATATATTACTGTGAAAAGGTAATTTGCTCCTTCACATATATATATTTTTTTAAGTTAATAGTTCACCGTCAGATCCTTACACACATTTTAATATCTGAGAAATATGATCTCACACAGTTATGACCTCATTATTCTTTATGGAGAAAAGCTGCCCTCAGCAGGCAGGCCATATGTGAAAAAGTACTGGCCCTTTGATGAAGAATAACTTATTGTGTGACTTTTCTAACTGGTAATGAGTCCTTTATTTCAATGTGGAGGAACTTTGGTCTGATCTATTATTTTAGGTTTATTTGAGTTAATTTGATTTTTTGTTTTCTTTTCTTTTTTTTACATTTAGATATAACTTTGACTGATTTCATTTCGGTCACTGTCCTGCGTAACCCAAGCATACTTGACCTTAAAGCCACAAACTGATGGGCAAACATTCTTCTTAAGGACTTAGAGTTTGCCTTCCATCAGTTATTGTCTATTTTCCAGATCCTAAGGCAGCCAAGCAACCGCAGACCATCACACCACCAACAACATACTGATAGAGTCGTTCTAATTGTTGTTCTAATTCAAAAATTCTTAACAACTTTTAAGGCTAAGATAATCCTCAGAAACAAATGTATTTTCTCTCTTGTGTTGGTGAGAAAAAGGCATTTTGTATTTCACAAAAATGTAATTGCAGAACTCATGAAAACTCCCCACAGTGGGTTCCTGCCTTTGCACCATGTTTATTTGCTATTAATGTTTAAAAGCTATCAAACCCAAAAACATCTGCATTAAGAAAAGGCTGCAAGAACTCACTAAGAGCTAATTTGGTTCTCTCAGAATCTGTTTTGTTATCGCAGCATGTTATGGGAAGATCTGTTCTAGCATGATGTTGCAGAAATATGAACTGACTGTCTAACAGTGCCGATAATTCCTTAGCACCCTGCACTTCAATCCTTGTAAGGTATAAGATGTCCTTACTCTCAATAAGTGTTAAATATATTACACTTTTGTCTCAATAACACAACATATTCTGCTAAGAGTCTTAGGGTTTATTAGGTTGTTTTTTCTTTAAAAAATATAAAAAGGGAGATGTGCTCCCTTTGGTGTTTTTTTTCCATCATCTGTTAATTAAATATGACCTTAAAACAAGTGAGGCTAATAGTTTTTATATATATATATATATATTTTTTTTTTACCACCTGGAACAGTCAGATAATCAGTTCCACGTTAACTCCACTTGGTAATGTCTCTGAGAAACGGCTCACTGCAGATGTATTAGGCATGGCTTTCCAGTGCTTCTCTAAACTGACCGAGGCAAAATAATCAATATCTCCTTTGTTAATTGAATTCCTTTTATTTGAGCAACTTATTTTATGAGGTGTTGTTAACTACTTCATATTGGTAGACAGGCTCTACTGAAGGTATATCTTGATTCTTCAGATTCGTTCTGAAAATTCTCAACCTTTAAAAAAAAAGCTGACACCACAGACGATTATAAACAGGGAGAATTGTTTCTTCACTCTGCATCAGGTTAGTTGAGATTGCATTCTCCTTAAGAAACCATTCAAGTCTTAAGGTGTTTTGTTTCCTTTTTCTTACACATTTGTTGAAATAACTTTTTTTTTTCCAAGCTATAAAAACAAAGTGTGACAAAAGATCATTAGAGCCTTTTATTTTATTTTTGAAAAGAAATAATGTAAAACGATGTCAATATGAGGATTTTCTGATCATTCCAGTTATAATCTATTCTCCAAATGTGTGAAACACCCTAAGGTAGAAATGTTTTACATAATTATCTGATCACATATTCTTCAGTATAAAAGGGAATAGGCTGAACAAAAATTATCAACATTAATCGAAACACCTCAGAACATACATCCACATATTCATTAAGCATCGGTAATTTAGCCTCCCTGTAGGAACCAGAATCCCTGTTTCAAACATTGTGAGCACTCATACTTTTTAACTGTCTATTTAAGTAAACGGCAAGCTTTTTTACCGTAATATTGTAGCCACAAAAAGTTTAAACATTGCTTTTGTAGTCTTTTTATTAAAAATAACAAAAAAAAGATGAATTAAGTCATTGGACAAGCTTCTGTAATTATTTCATTTGGTGTTTCTACAAACATTAAATCAGATTATAAAAATTCTTCTTAGCTTAATGCAGCAAAACCAACAAACCAATTCACATATTAACACAGGGAAAGGCAGCGGCCCCCTGGGTGGAATCAGACTGCAGCAGTGAGCGGGGTGGGGCCCCCGGCCGATCAATAAGAGCTGACGAGAGCTTGGAGATGGAAGCAGCGCAGGGGCGAAGGCAGATCCGTGGCCTTGTCATGTGACACGGCTGATAGTGCAGACTGTCGGCTGTCAATCACAATCTTCTGAATCGTATTTAAAGTCCTGCATGATCTCACTCAGAACCTCCTTGTTCTTTATAATTCTGTCCAAAGATAAAAGCAGACGATCTTTATAACTACAGTTATCTAATCAATTATTTTATTAAATAAAATAAGTGTTTTATCAGATCAAAATAATTGAGACAAGAGGTCAATGAGCTAATGCACCAATGATGCAGCATGGATGATGTTCCTTACTCGTGCCTGATCTCCTGAACTCTTTCTCGATAGCCTTCATCTTCTGGGTGATCCTGAGCCTGCTGCTTGGCCAGCTGCAGCTTGGCCGTCTGTCCAGAAGAAACAGTCAGGACATGATTTCACACAAGGAAATATATATCAGAACTTCTCTCTCTGACAGTCATTTCATTACAATACTTATTTATATCATTACCTCACAATGTTCAGTAACAGTCATGTGCAATAATAGTGATTTAATTACTGAGCAGCATTGTAAATTGTAAATACTGCTGATTGCATATACTTTGATACTTATTTTATTCTTATATCTAATTTAACACTATATGTGAAGGGTGTAATTTTATTTACTTATTTTGCTCCGTCTTATATTTTATTTTGCTCTATTTTACTTACAATCTTATTTTTTTCTCTGCTGTAAATCGTTGCACTGCAAGAAAAGAATTTCCCGCAAAGGATTAACAAAGTAATTCTATCATCCCTTCTCCAGAGAAGATGCAGAAAATGGGAATGTTGGGAATAATAGAAATGATGGTTATTTGGTAAATGCCAGAATAATGAGTGAGAGAAATAACTGGTCCACTAGCTGCACATAAGTTCAGACCTTTTAGCCATGTCAAAACCTCAAATCTTTCAGGAAGGTGTTTGAGTTTTTGTGAGAAGGAGTTGAAAGAACCCAGCAGAAAAGACAGCAACCTTAAGAAGATTGCAGATGAAGCTGGTATCATCATTATATACAGAGTAACCAGTCTTTTAATGAAAAGGCCATGTTCTGCTTAGCATAAAAACCCTGAAACGGCAGTTGAATTGAACTGAAATCCAAGTGTTTGACCACAAGACATGGAATTACTAAGGCAAAATCACAAAAAGTAACATTGCAAGACATCATCTGCACAGGTAAGAGTTTAGGCAATGTGTGGATGTGTCTATTTTTCTGTGTAAAACTGTGATGATTACCCACCAGTTCCAGCTTCTGCTTCTCTTTGCTCTGTAGTTTGTCGATGTGCTCAGAAAGGTCGGCTCGGTCAAACTCTCCATGAAGCCTCCCCTTGATCTCCAGAACTTCCTTAGAAATGCCGCTGAAGGCTTGCGTTATCTCATGCACCAACTGCTTATAGTGCTCAAAGTCATATTGGGGCCCAGTCCTCAAGTAGGCTTCGTGTCCTCTGAACAGTATAGGAGCCACCAAAGAAAAAAAGAAAAGAAAAGCTAAATCAATACAAATCAAACTGTGTGCCTCTGCTAACTGTCTTCAAGTTCAATTTGACAAGAAAATATAGAGTTATGTAGTTTTAGTTTAGATTAAAATAACCTTCTGGAAGACAAAAAATTATTTCATGGAAGTTAAGAAAGGCTGCAAATAAGCCCATCATCAAAGATTCAAAGGAAATTTTACCTTTTTACTCTTTCTTCCAAATGTCGCCTAGACGGCATCCCATCCATGTTTTTACAATGAATCTGGGGTTTCATTTATCAAAGATTACATCGTAATTAATAAAAAAAAACAACTAACTATTTTGTTCCTGAAATTTGCTCCAGATAGTTAATAAATGTTGATTAATGTTTAAGACCTGTGAGGGAAATAAGGTCAGCTAAATGTATATCAAATCCTATGTATACTATGAAATGCTAACTATCCATATTTATTTCTAACCCTTTTGTGCCATGCACCCTGCTACCATTTTGTTTTTCTGTAGCTGTAGTGGAGTATATGCACAATGACCCCTGATGAAGATGGGTGGCGTGCGTCAACACTGAACCCCCTTTAGCACGTAAATCCAAGAGCAATGCTATAGGGAGTCTGATCAGCAGATAAACAATATAATTGGTCAGGATACCTTGGTGAAAAAAAACATTTAAATATTGTGTGTGCTCTGATTATGGATTTGAGTTTCTAATAGGCCTTTTTTAATTCATTTCAATGGTCCTCATGTATAGTTATGGTTCACCAGTGCAAGCATGGATTACAGTGCTGTGTTTATGACGTAACAGTGATGTTGAGCGTTCGATTGTTCCATTTCCTCCTAAATGTGTGTAGGCCTGGTAGTGTTGGTGTGAGGGATGCCAAGTTTCCTTTTAATAGATCCCAACCTTTGCTTTGAAAGTGACATATCCAAGTTTCTGTCCTAATTTATGGTAACCTAATGAATCATTTGCAGACACTCTGGTCCTCAGTCATTAATCCGTATTAACGTCTATGGTCTGATTATTAGGGTTGGCAACAGTCCCTTGAAAAAACTGAATTGTTCTGTATTTAGAAATAGAAGTACCTGTCCCGTTTTCAGTGGAAAAGGAACACACTTTTTCCTTTATTACTGCGAGAGTAAAAAATAGTCAGTAAAAAGCTAATGGAAAATGCTCTGTCCTGCTTTGTGACCAATGAGCTGACAAAATATATGCAACTATCCAGAATACCATCATCCCATTGGTCGAGCCAAGTGTTGCTCATGGAGAAGATAGCAGGAGACAACAGAGCAGTGTGGGGGACGAACTGAGTAATGTATGTGCTAAAGAATGTGTAACTGCAAACAGTCTTCTGGAGCACCTCACTCAGGAAAAGCAATCCTAGCAGTCCAAAGGAAAAGCAGAGAGGTGGATGGAGGTTCTTCAGGCAGCCGACCTTCCCAACATCCAAGCTGCTGTGCCCTTTGTCCTCAGCATCCCTTCTTCCACTGGTTTTGTGGGATTTTCTTTTTAATGAAGAACAAATGGACTAATGTGCGGAAATTTTTTTCCACTGAATTAATTTAAGTTGAGCTTATTGTAAGTTTGCAGGAACTCAGAGGAAACACAATTGGAAATAGTAGGCTATCACCATATAATGTGGCATTAAGCTAATGGTTGTTGTTTTTTTTCTGTCTACATTCACTGCATTTAAGGCACAAATATATTTACAAGTTTGCTGTTGCACCAAAAATGTGCACCATCTATTTATTGTTTTATATTCATTTTCAGTTTGAAGTTAAGCAGGACAGGCTTATGTTTAAGATACTTATTTTATTCAGCAAAGTTTGTTATTTTGTATTAAAGTGAATTGCTGGATAATTTGTTTTCCATGTGTTCCATATGTCACTCACAAATATCCATCTAATTCAATACAGATGGTCTGCAGCACTTGTTTCCAAGTAGATTCTTAACCAGATAATTTATTGCTCCTTACTCTGAATCTTGGAAGATCAGTATCTGTGTTTGTGTGTTTATGCAGTCAAAGCATAAATTTAAAGTTCAAACTCACTCTTCAAAGAGTCGATAAGTTTCTACCCGCTCTGACTGAAGCTGGTAAAACCTCTGGATCAGAGCCATTAAGTCTGCTGGTACCTGATGGATACACAAAGTTAACAACAAAATACAACAAAGCAGGTGTTCTGGTGGGGAAAAGACATCTGTTAACAACCAACATAGAAAGCAACGGCAAAAATAGTTGAAAAATGAATGGCTTAAAACAAATCTAAAAATATTTTTCAAAATTTTCTAATTAGGGGCTAACCAAAGGTAGAAGAATATTAGCTTAATATTAGCTTAGCTAGCTTTAAATGGTTAACGAATTTGTAAGCCTCTTACCATGTCGTTCTATAGTAAGACACCGTCAACCTGATCTAACTTTTTAATAATAATAACATGTCTACACGAACAAACGCAGCAAGTTTATTTTATCTTCTGTTTTGTGAATCAGCACGATATGTTCTGAGTGACCCGGAAGTTTTTATAGAGACGGATGTAAACAATTGACCTTCAAAATAAAAGCATGGAGCTATTTCCCCCCTCGTTATTTAGTCAAACGTTGAAGAAATAAAAGTTATTAAGTTTAATCAGATCCCAGTGTTGTTTAAAGTATGTTACATAATTTAAAAATCTTAAAATACTATTTCTCTTTATACTTTTAAATGGAAGTGAAACATAATTTGTAACAAAAACAGAAGCATTTTTTTTTTCTTAATAAAAAATGACATAGTACAATTTTAGGGGGAAATGTATATGTATTGTGAATCATGATGGAAAAAAGATGAGCCTAATAAAAAAATATACATGGTGTACAATTCCAAAATGGCTGCAGGTTTAATATACGAGATGCACCAAACACTTACAAAACAAAGGTACTACGGCATACCCCACAAACCAAGAAAAGATATAGGAAGAAAAAAATATATATATGCATTGCTTGAAAAGTCTAAGTTGTGCAATTACGGTGGAACTGCAAATCATCAGTTCAAAGAATTGGCTTTAAATATAAAGGATTGCAAAGGCATTGAAGACCCAATGAGTCCCCCTGACAGGAAGAAACAAATCACAGCAGCTCATGGCTGCAATGAACTGGAAACTGCTGGAACCCCAGTGACACTGCACACTGTGATGCTAGATTTGAAGGTGTGCTAAAAATGATAGCAGTTGTTTTCAAAAGTGAGTAAAACCCCAAACTCTTTCCATATGTAAATGCATTAGAAGTAACACAAATTCCACTTCAAATGAAGATATGGGGAAAACCTGTTCTACTTATCCATCTACAGAAAGTCAGGAAAATTAATATCAAGCTTTAAGAAGAAAGAAAATAGCATATCAGCATGTTCCTTTATAAATCTAAACATGATGGCCTACTTTAAAAACTGAAAATGATAACTGCTTTACAGCAGTGCTGCATGGAGTCTTTACCAATGCCTGAAACCTGTGATGAAACAGTTAAGCTCAAAGAAATTCGACTTATTTTCACATATCCTCTTGATTTCCTTTGTTTTTCCCCACAAAAAAAGCCAAGCTTGTAGCTGGCGTGAAAGTTAGTGTCTTCAACAGTTGATAAAATGTTCAAGTATTTCTTATTTTAATGTTAAGGATTTGCAGTGTAACATCTTAAGACCATGCTGTTCTGTCAACAATGGGATTTTGGAGGCAGATGAGAGGCAGATGAGACAGAGCCACGTTACCAAAATGGAAAGAAAGGAATCTTATAGGTTTAACACATAAAACACTTTCTTTATTATTATTGTTTTATTAGAAAATGCTCAACGTTGGTATAGTTTCCTATAGTTTCACTAGGGCCATGCATAGTGGTGGTAGAATCATGATACACGAAAAATGATTACAGGAAAGACTAACAGGGTGCAACTTTAGCCAGATATTAGTGGATTCTTTTTTAAATATTTATTTCAAATTCAATATTTAAATATTTATTTAACAAACTAAATATTTAATTTGCAAACTCAATATTTATTTAAAAAAACAAAATATTGAATTTGCAAACTAAATATTTAACTCCAAACTAAATATTTATTTAACAAACTAAATTTTTAGTTTGGAGCTAAATATTTATATAACAAACTAAATATTTCATTTGCAAACTAAATATTTTGCTTCAAAATTCATATTTATTTAACAAACAAAATATTTAATTTGCAGACTAAATATTTAGCTCCAAACTAATGTTTATTTAACATTTTTATAAATGAATGAATGACACTGTAAAAAATGACTTGGACAAAAAAAAAAAAAAAAAAGTATTTTTCTCTTTAAACACGCTAAATAACGATAAATATTTCTCCTAATTTGTGACTGCTTAACTTTAAAGTAATTGGTTTATTTATTTGACAGGGACAGTGTACATTAATAAGCATTCCTGCAAATGCACCAGTATTAGCCAAAAGGCAATTTTTCATCTGTTGTCCCTGGACAGATCTTAAAATTGTCTAACTAAAAAAAAAAAAGAAAAAAACATAAAAAAAAAAAATAGTAAGCATTTTACAATGAAAAATACAAATATAAAAAGAAATAAAAAAAGCTATAACTCTTCAAAACTGGATTAAATATACAGAATACATGTTTGCTGGACTACATATTTTGGGTTAATAAAATAGAATAAAACATTCAAATAAAAATAATTAAACTATATACATGTATATATACACATACATATACATATAAACAAAAACACATACATATATACATACACACATCAGAAACACAAGTGGCAGCATGGCTTGTTAATGATAGACATTCAACTAATGCTGACATGACTGATGTGTTATGAGCCAGTTTTGAGATGATCTTTGAAAAGAGTGTAAGTTGTAAGTTCTCTGATGTTCTGAGGGACAGAGTTCAATTCCTGAGATGCTGTGACTGCAAAGGCTCTTTGACTAAAAGCACTTTTACGCAGAGGAACAACACAGTCTCCTCTAGCCGACCCTCGTGTTTACAAACTGACTGAGTGGAGAAGATGACATACCATGGATTATTTTGTAAAATGGACAGAAGTTTGAATACTTGATGACATTTCCCAGCTTAAAAGCTTGTGTTTTAGTAAAATGGCACAATGGTGATATTTTTATTGTCTGTTTGTAAAGAGATTCTAAAGGTTTTAGTGTTGTTTTATTTGCCTGTGACCATGTTGTAAGACGGTAGGTGATCTGGTACCGAACCATACTGTACATGAACATTTTAGCTACGTGGAGTGACAAGTTTGATCTTACGAAACGGACATTTGTAATATTGAATTTGACTCTATTGCACACCTTTTTGATCTGGGATTTCAAAGTCAGTTTAGAGTCTATTAGGATGCCTAGGTATTTGAATTCTGACACAACTTTTTCCCCCCTGTCACATAAATATCTTTGACATGATTTGCATTGTTGGATTTAGAAAAGTGCATTGAAACTGTTTTATTTACATGAAGTTTTGAGCAGGATTGATTCAGCCACACAGCACTGAATCACAGCACCCCATATGGAACCCACAGGGCACCGCCTAGATTGGTGTAGTCTTCGCCTCATCCACTGGGGGCTTGAGTTTTATTATTGCAGGATTAGAAAGCATTATTCCAATATGGAGGAACCAGGTCGCAGGTCTACTACAGTGTAGACTCCTACGCCTCGAGTCTTCCCCTGCAGTTCATTGGTCCAGGCAGCAGGTTCAGCACCACGCAGGGTGAACAGCGCCTCTCAGCCCTTCCATCGGTCCAGGATGCAGGGGAAGCTGCTCAGCACCATCACACCGGGTTCCTTCCGTTTTTACTCTGCATGACATCTTTTTATCCATCCATAGGAAGCCTTTACACAGGAAGCAGATTCGTTTTATCATCTTGTATCGCGGATGTTCGGGTGCTTCACAGATAACGTTCATTTCGCCTGGTCTGCTTTGCTTCGGGTCGAAAGGCATGACGGAATCCACTGACACCATCGCTCGGGTTCTGTCCAGCTGCTTCATCTTCTCATGCCCGAAGCCGCAGTCGCCAACACAGCTGCTGCCGCTCGATCACCGGGTCTCTCAGCCGGCGCCCAGCTTCCAGTCGCTCCCCAAAGCCCTCTTATGACATGACAGCTCCGGGCAGGAGGACCAGGATCAAATGTTGCGGACTGGGGTTGATGAAGCAAATCCTCAAGGAAAGGGTACAGAGACTAAGAGTTATTCTCTAAAAGTGTTCAACCCTTCTGATTTGGAGCCTCCAGGAGTCAGAAAGTCAATGTAAACCTTATTCTAATACCTCCAGCGTGGTGACACACACCTCTGCCTCCCAGTCTCATCTGATGTACGGCCTCATAGTGTTGGTACTGGTCGAGTCCCAGCAAGCTGCGCGCTTCCCCGGGCCTGTGAGGTTCTCCTTCTCCTGCACAGTCATGGGCTGCATTCAGAGCATAGCCTGCAACAAGTCGCGAATCAAACGAGAGAACATCTTGGTGCACGACCTGTCAGCCACCATAGACCACTGTCCGACAGTCATTGAAGAAAACTCCCCCATTGTGCTGCGATATAAGACGCCCTACTTTAAAGCCGCTGCGCGGATTGTCATGCCTCCTATTCCGCGCAACGAGACTTGGGTAGTAGGCTGGATCCAGGCGTGCACTCAGATGGAGTTTTACAACACCTACGGAGACATCGGCATGTGAGTTACCAGCCCTGACACAACAGTCCCCATCACATGCAGACAGAGTCATTTATTTAGGGGAAGCTCCACCAGCATGCTGATGCCGGTGCGGTTTGGAGAGTTGGAGCATTTGTGCGCACAGTAGGTTCACTGTGCTTGTCAGCCTTCTTCATTCAGACGCCCACCGACAGATTTTGTTCCTGTGACTCTGGCACGTAAATAGAAAAGCTGCTATTAGATAAAACAACATTTGCTGCTCGCTCTCTGCTACTCAAACTGTGCCCACGGGGACATGCCGTCGCCCACAACACGCACAAACACGCGTTATCAGGGAAGGCATATGTGAGGGGGTGTTTAATCCTGCTGGGTTCAGGTCCAAGGTGGGTGTACTGTACAAACTGGGGAGAGGAGAGGGCTTCTTGATCAGAACAGCAACATCAGATGACCAAACTGAAAGCAGAGAGGTGATGATGCAGTGATAGGTTTCACTGCTACATTTATTGCCACCTTTGGTAAAGATGTATAAAGTGAATTAAAACTCATATTACACAACATTGGCCTAATATTGATCTAATGGACTGAAGAGAGAAATGCATTTCTAGGGTTTCACAATTATTAACCCCTTTTCCAGTCTCTTTACAATACATGCAGGTGAAACATTCATTCATTATATGCTCATTTAATGCAAAATGATCCAGCACTTTCAGACACTCCTAGGATATATTGTCTATTTGCTTTGTCACTATTCAAAGTGACCAGGGTTAAAGTTTTTAAAATTAAAATTTGTCAAAGTTCACTGTCAATAAACTGCAGCAAAGGTGGACATCTGAAGGTCACAGAGTCTCGAAAATGCATCAACAAGCTACATCTTAGGCGGTGTTTGGAAATCATTCCACAAAAGGCTGCTTTTCTTTACAGCATGGATACTTTTACATGTTTTTTGGTCAATTTTAGTGTGACTCTCAATTAAGGTGTGGGCTTGGAACAGAGCTGTGTTGCAAGTGGGTGTGGTGTAGAATAAACAATGAGCTCGCTGTTAAATACAGTGGGGGATCTGTCATGCTGTGGGCCTGTTTTTATTTCCGGAGGCATTCCATTCATTGCATTGTCAAATCTTTGAATTCTCAGGACATTTTATTCACAAATCTTGCTACGTCTGACAGAACACTGGACATTAGTCAACAGGATATTGGTTGAAAACACCTAAAAAATCAATACAGAAAATATTCATCTGACCAACATCAGAATGAGATTCCATTGGGATTAGTTATAGAGAAGAGAGCGCATGTGATAAACAAGGACTGAAGAGTTTGTACAAAGCTTAACTCCCACTGGGTGTTTCAACATTAAACAATATAACAGGAGACTGAATGCTCTCCTGCTGGGGATGATTTTTGTTTAATTTATTTTTATTTCATCTATCTAAGTTAGATTTAGAGTAATGTTTAGAAATTTCCAAGACATTTCTTAAGACTAATACATATTACACTGAGGCAAATCATAAATGTCTTTCTTTTGTGCTAATGTTATGGATTAAACAGGGGGGGAAAAAACAACAGAAAATATTCTGAATTAATCCTTTTCCATTTTCAAAAGAAGTAAAAGGAGCACAAAAATCCAAAGAAAACATTTAAAACCTTTAAGAGGAGCTGTGCGATATTAAATATGTGACAATGAGGCCTAAATGTGATCAGTGCTATGGTTTTATGCTTTACATTACTTTAGAAAGTAAAAGACATTTTTTTTTATCTTAGTCAGGCTTGTTTAAAGTCTACCCAAAGCTTGTAGTTCATCTTTTTCCTTTTTAAACTTTAAATATAGTACAGAAAATTGAAAAGAATACAAACAGCTTTTAACTTTGAACCCTCCTCTTTAAATTTATTTGTGTACAGAAAAAAATTTTTTTGACCAGATTGGCAAGTAAGCAGTTGTTTTCATTTTTAAAAAATTAAAAAATATACATATTGTTTAATCAAAAACTTCACTTTTCTACAACATTGAAACAAGACCAGACAAAATTCTTCATTACTATATAAACACACTGAGTGTTGTAACTTATTTGCTGTCAAAGGTCTGAGAAAGCTATTTAGGAAATCTTCAAACAGTTTGGAATTTCTTTAGATAAACTAGAAAAATAGCCATGGAGAGCATTTACTCAATGTTCACTGAATAAAACTTGATGAACATAAATATAGCTCTAACACATGCTTTGTTATTAGCTTTTTACCAATGAATTGTAAAACATCCGTCTTTTCTGTTTCTCATTGAAATATAGAAATGTACAGTTTTTAAAAATAAAGACAATGAAAGACTGGTTTAATTTGATGTTTTAACAATATCTGGAAGGCATTTCCACAATAAAATCACACAAACCGAACATTTTCAGTTCTTTGATTAGTTATCTATTTGTTTCTAATTTACAGCCTTCCTTTTTTACAACAATTACCTAAAAGTTTGAACTCAGGTTAAACACGGATGGTTTTGTGCAGAAGAGAAGCACTTTGATTTTCTATAAATTTTATGTTTTCCTGGTTTACTCAGAAGAGGCTGTATTCTGTCTCCCTGCAGGTCAAGCTGGGAGCTGCCTCAGCTGAGAGAAGGTCTGGTTAGGGCCATCAGCGACTCGGATGGCATCAGCTACCCCTGGTATGGAAACACAACAGAGACCGTCACCATAGTTGGCCCCACCTCTAAGCCGTCGCGCTTCACCGTCAGCATGAACGATAACTTTTACCCGAGCGTCACCTGGGCGGTACCGGTCAGTGAGTCCAACACACCCTTATTGACCAACATCAAGAGGGACCAGAGTTTCACCACCTGGCTGGTGGCATTAAACACCACGTCTAAGGAGAAGATCCTGCTGCACACCATCAAGTGGAGGATGAGGGTGGACATTGTGGTGGATCCATCCCAGCCTCTTGGCTCCAGAGCAAGGCTGGTGGGTCGGTTGTACCAGGAGCAGCCACGAGTTCTGAACCGCATGGAGCCCGTCCCTCCAAACGCCATGGGGAAGCCAAACGCCAACGACGCCCAGGTTCTGATGTGGAGGCCAAGGAGAGGTCCCCCGCTTGTTGTCATCCCGCCGAAATAGAGCAAGGGCTGGTTTCTTACTAATGTTTCTGCTTAAAAGTGACAATGAGCCACAGATGAGTAAGACGATGATGGAGAGGATTTAACTGATGAAGAGTGGACAGCTGCCTTAATTCCCCACCGCTGCCTTTGACCATCCAGAAGGTTTCAGCCTCTGCCTCTGGTGCTGCTGAACTTTGAGGGTATACATATGTTCCCTCCCTCATAGCACATCTGAGAGGAGTGCTGTTTAACTCTGAGAAAACACCATCAGTGCTGGGATGTAACTTTAATCTCTGATGTAGCTCCTCAGGCTCAGGAGGACACGACCAAGCCTTGATCTAGGCAGTTATTTAAAAAAAAAAAAAAAAGGTTTACAGCCTTAAAGCTCCAAATCTATTGTAGATACAGAAATGCATTGGAGGCCAAGGTCTAAGAAAGACAACTGTATTGTGGAAACTAATCATTTTATTTTCAGATGAATGGTATGAATGTAGGTATTCAGGTGCATTAGTCTGTGCTGGTTTGTTTTTATAATGGAGCCCCCAGTGCTGGGTTCAGGCTTGCTGCTGACACACCAGACTGCCTCACACACACAAAAAGCCTCATTCAGATTCATTTTTGATTCAACTTTCAGCATTTAGATCATTTGAAGTGTTGACCTATAACAGTTAAACATTATAGCCACACTGACACATGAATGAAACCTACCTTCCTTTTCTAACAGCTTCCCAGGTATTACAGTGTTTCCCTTTGTAAAGTCAGAGGCCTGCTGGTGTTAGTCTGTGAAGGAGACAAAGTCAATGAGATTTGACCAGCTGTTTTGCTAGAAAACCATCCCTCTAAGCATTTTGCCACAGTATTATCTCATAGACCCACCCCCTCAACTCCATCTTTCAGTGTTACCTACAGCGTTTTAGGGTGTGCTTGAGGGTCGGGGTATCTGATCCATGATGAGATTATTTATATAAAAAAGCCACCTTGACGTGAGAGGAACAACTAACCAGATCTACACCCTTCCAGAGCTGTGATTATCCGATCTTTATGTTTTTTGCGGATCTGGACAAGGTTTGTAATCTCTAGAGGTTCCTTTAGACGAAGGATACTTGAAGATATAGAAGAGAAGATGTGTCATGATTTGGTGCAGGTCTTTCTTTTCTGCAATTGATGTTTTGTTGGTTCACAATCAGGTGTAAAGCAGCAAAGACTCTGAGCCAAACGTGCTGCTCCATCTGCAGTAAGGATGAAAAAAAGAACAAAATCAAAAAGTAACCAGTATACTTCATCAGTGTTCTGACAATCATCCAGGATCATGGAACATACAGATTATGAGCAAAAGAAAAAAAAAATCTGATTTAAGTGGATGAAAGAAGCTTTTTCTGTGAGGTGGATGTGCTCATAGTTAGAGATAAGGTAACATGCTTCATCAGGGTTAGGGATTGGATAAACCCTAAAGTCAGCTGAGGTGGTTTGGCATAGTTTACTAGATTGAAACCTGCAAAATCCCAACACTACCTTCCTATACCAGGGTTTCCATAACAGATAAGTTGCCTCTGAAACCGATCTCTGAAAAACGAAGGATAAAGGATGAAGTGGGGGTTACAGTTCGTCAAGAGCGCACGAAATTCAAACACAGATCTTTGCGTTTTCAAACGAAAATATGTTCTTTCTACACAATTTTGGCCTTAGACAACAAAGTTAAAGTAAACAATATCTCATCTATCTCAGAGGCTAAAACAAATAGTAGCTTCGAGAGATAAAGGTGTCCCTGTTTACAGAACCAAGTGTTCAAAAACATGAGAGAAACAGCAACTGGGGTGTTGAAAGTAAACAGTGTCTGTTTCTTGTGTGAATTAAGGGATTTTATTGATAACTGGTTTGATGCTCTTGTAGTTTTGTTTTGGGCTGTTATCAGCTCTGACATGCAGGCGGGTCTGTTTAACATCTAGATTATTTTACCGCAGACATTACCTGCTGTAAAACATTTGGACCAGGGATCAGTATTATCAGTAAAGTTTGCACCAGTACATGCATTTATCAGTCAGTATTAATGGTGCCTTTGCTGATTTGGAAGCTGCAGGGGTCATACGTTTACTCACCTCTTGATATTCTTGGTGGATTTGCTCTGTGTTCCTGGGTGGTCAGGTTAAAGGTTTGTGCTTTTTCTTAAATGTTGGAGTAAAGCTTTTAATAATCCAACCCCTGAACAATTAACCTCTGACCCCTTTTTCTGGGTTATTGCTGTTGTTTTTTTCCCCTACAATTTAAAAGTTTTGATGGGCTGTGATGACTTTTTTCAGTCGTAACAGATTTTGGAAGTGTCTTTGTGGTGAAGCCAGCGTTGTTTTACACAATTGTGTTTTTCACGCAGTATTGTCAAGACTTTGATACCGTTTTATAACCCTCCTCTGTTTGAGCAGAAATATTTCAAGAGTTTCTGATTCTTTTATGGAAATTGAGAAAGAAGAATAAAAAAACAACAACAACATTTTGGGAAAAAGTCCAAACAAAATCAAGTCCTTGAAGATTTTCCACAAAACATCTTATCCTTAATTCTATAACTTTCTCCCTTTTGTATAAGTTAGCCATTTTAATACATTTTTCATGCTGTGTCCCTTGTCAGCCAAAAAAATATCTTGGGTAGTTATTTTGCTGACATTAAATTCAAAACAATCAAATCTTAAAAGTCAAAGCTTCCTAATTTTATGCCTATTTCATGCTAACGGCACATCAAATGTGTATTGATAGCTCTTAAACCTTTTATCCATATATTAACAATGGCCAGCAGGATAAGGTTTTAAAAATTTGCACACATATATTTTCCCAACAACAAAAACAAAAAATACTTTGTTGCTTTAAAAAAACTGTTGGATTTTACTTAGTAAGCTGCTGTCAAAATTATAAACTTCTCAAATATGATAAAGGAATCTAAACACTGCAGCTTGGTTCAACAAGTTAATGAAGATAAAATCAGTTACAAAATGTCCTGTCTAGTTAATCGAATTCTATGGAAGAGGATTAGGGCCACTGAAAAAAAAAAATTAACTGATTTTTACATTTTATTTCAGTTTAACATAGGAAAAAAGTCAGAATTCTTCGTCAGACTTTTTTCTCAGAATTCTGACTTTTATCTCAGAACTCTGACTTTTTTATTGTCAGAATTCAGTCAGAGTTGTGAGAAAAAAGTCAGAATTATGTTAAACTGAAATAAAATTAAAAAATCAGTTAATTTTTTTTTTTTTTCCATTGGCCCTAATCCTCTTCCGTACAATTCACTATGATGCCTTGTGAAATATTCATACCTGTTGATTTGTTCTGGGTTTCTCTTTTATTCTGTGGTTTCTAACCTACAGTTATTGAGATTTTATTTACAGACCAACACAAAGAGGTGCATAGTGTTAAAGTGAAATGAAACAAGCATATCAGTTGAAAATCTGAAAACATGCATTTGTCTGTCTGGTTTTACTAAACTTATCATGTATTTTTCATTGCGTGGACTGTGATTCATTTACAGCGATTCTGAAAATCCTCAGCAAGGTTCAATACAGTTTTATCCAAGTTATATTGTTTTCCCAGCTCAAAACTTCTACAATTAAAAGGCCTATGTTCATTTGGACCATATTGCTGCAGGTACAGCAGTCGGTGTATTGGAGCAGGTATTTTCTACCCTAACCCAGAGAGGAAATGTTTTCCCTTTTCTTTTTTTGCTTTATGCTTTGATTTGAACCTCCCTACATTGTCCTCCCCGCTCTAGAGCCTTTAACGCCATTTTTTTCCGTAGAGATGCTTTTTTTCAATCTGATGTGCAGAGGGTTAGTTCTCTGCCACTTATCTTCTATGTAATCAGAGCACCATTTCTCACATCATCTGCACCACTGGCTTGTCTGTTGTATCTCTTGGTCATCATGAAGTTTTTCTCTAAAATAACCTTTAACGATTTCACACAAAAAAAGCTGCATTTATAATTTATACACAGAGTAACCACCTTTATCAATCAGATGATCCATTAAGGTCTCTGTATTTTTTTTTTATGCATCATAGTAAAGGGAGCTGAATTTAAATGCCTGTCACATTTGTTACATTTTTTAGTTGTAAAAATATTCTGTACTTTGTGTTGGTCGGTCATGAAAAACCCAAATGAAAACACACTGATGTTGTGGTAATGTAATGTGACAAAATGCAAAAAAAGTTGAAGGTGTAGGGATTTACTTTTCACAAGTGTTGTATCTTTAGGCCCTCTGCATATCTGTAACAAATTGAAATAGTGGTTGAGATGTTTGCTGAAAAACAAATGGATAAACGCAAAAATCTGTCCCAATGTTGGGCGTCTCTTCTGGTATCATTTCCTTTTCGTTCTAAGCCTCATCAACACTAAACCATGATAGGTCAGAGTGAAAAGTCCAGCCGATGATGTTCCCACATTGTTCTTTCAATGCTACTTGTTAATCATGGTGCCAGCCGTACAAGCCTTCACACACAGACCCACACACACCTGGTCAGAGAGACGGATGGACCGCCGGATGCTTTCTGCTTGAGAAAACCAACATGCCAATCAGGAGCCGCTTGGCGAAAATGAATCTGTGGATCAAACTTCTGAACTCCTGCTGATAATCACAAAAAACCCTACAGAGCAGAAGAATTCAATATTATTCAACAAATCGTGGCTTTTATAGTGTAATAAAGGTGAAAACTGGAATGTTTGAATGAAGAAAAATAAATGAAAATATATTTATATCTGATCACTTCTGCTGCCTGTGTGTAAGACGGTCTTTCTCAGTGACGGCTGTGGATGAGTTTGTCTTTACAGAGAGTGAAAATTTGAAAGAAAAAGTTGTTTTAAAAATCCAGTGATGTCAACTAACTGGTTCTGGGCTTGACATAAGGGAGCGCAAAATAGGGAGATATCAGAAACAATTAGCACTGAAGGATGGGAGGGAAGGAAAAAAGAAAAGCATGAAAGACAGACTGAAGGACAAATGGAAAGAAAAAATAGAAAGCAGGATTTCTAGTGATTATAAAAAAAAAAAGCATGTTATTCCATTTGGATGGTGTTTATTTATTCCATAAACATTTCTATAATTCCCCATGTATTATAAAACAAATTTCAGTCTTTCACACAATAAAAACAACCACTCCAGTAAAACCAGCATTTAACATTTCTCCAAATGAACCATGAAAATGTAAAAAATGGATGGCAGCGGATGAAAGGAAATAATAATAATAAAAAAATATATATAAGACAGGAAAATCTGGTTGGAAAAGTGAACTAATGAGAGGAAGTTTGTTTGTTTTGGCTGCTTCCATTTCCAGGGATTGCCGCAGCAAATCATTATGACGTTCTCACAGACTTGGCAGCGTTTTCATGCAGGGTACCTTTCCAGGATTCACATTGGGTCTTCATCATTACTTCATGATGGGTGAACTGATGAAAGAAAAGTGTAAGGATAGAGGGAACGAAATACAGGTGAGGATAGAGGAAGAAAAGAGGAAAAGGTTGCAAAAAACAAAAGGAAAGATGAAACGTAACTTTAAGGAAAAAAGACAAGTTGAAAAAGAGGAAAGAAAGGAAACAATACAATACAGAAAAAGAACATAAGGATTGAAAAGAATAAAAGAAAATAGAAAGTAAAAATAAGGGAAATTAATGGTGGAATGAAATTAACACAATAAAGCAGGAAGGGAAGAAGGAAAAAAATATTTATCTAAAACAGGTAATAGAGTAAGGACATTTTCTATTTCATACCGATATATGCAAAAACCTGAAAAAAAGATCCATGAATCAAACTCCATACATCAGAACTCTGCTGGAAAAGGTAAACATTATGGAGACCAATAAAACATTCTTCTTGCAGAACTTTTAGCCTTTTCTTCCATTTCCTCCTCAGCTCAAGCACAATCTGTTTAACCCTATAATATAAAGACAGTAAAAAAGCACCAGTCCTTTACCAGTTTAATGTGCTTTAATACATTCCAGTCTAAACATAGCTGTAAATGTGTTGCCCGGGAGAAAAATTCAAACAGAAGTCATACTTATAAGTTAGACCCTGTCATAAAAGCAAATAATTAAAATAAAATGAATAATTATACCCGCTTCATCTCAAAGTAGCTCCGGAAACAAGCAAAACATCAATGAAAAGTTTTGAATCATAAAATTCCCTTCATAGATTCTGTCTGATTGTTTGGTCACAGAGTAAACAGGATATATGGCCAAAAAAATAAGAGCTTACCACCATCATCATCATCATCATCATCCTCCTCCTCCTCCCCCCAAAGGAACCAAGTAACCTAGGGTTAGGATTGTCTGTTCAAGACTATAGGTTCAATAATTAACTAAAATCCCCAGTTTTTAACTTTTTGTGTGTTACAGAAACTGTTGGATTCACTCAATGATCAAATATTTGATTCCAAACAAATGAAAAGTTTTAGCTGGGGAGTCTGTCCTGTCACAGTATGGAGAGAAAAAGAAAGCCATAATTTAAACTAAAAAACAAGTTATGGCCTCCATACCCATATGTGTGTATAAAGCACCCTTCAGCCCAACTGGTACCTCTGGTAAAGATATGTAAAAAGCCTTTGCTGCACCTGAGAAAATCTGTGTTTACTTCTCAACTCGCCAAACAAGTTGGCTAAAAGGGAAGATGGTTTGTGGACATAAAGAAATGTGGATTTTCCTGCTGTGTTAATCTCAGCAGATGGTTTACATCACTATCGTGCTTATAACTATGATGTTTACCCATTTTTTACCTCCCTTTTCATCGTTGTTGCTAAGCATCTGGAAAAAGTAAACAAAGACACCAGCTCAGATTGATTTAAACTTTCCTAATTAGTGTTGTCAAGAAGTTGTTTCCTTTGAACATTTTAGGAAAAAGTTCATAAAAGACATCTGTCTTCTATGAACATGAAGTTTTCCAGTGTTTTCCACGTTGAAAAGTGGCTTAAAAAAGG
>NW_015150714.1:722776-727147 GCF_000732505.1 Cyprinodon variegatus
AAACATAAAAACTCCATCTCTTTTACCTTGAGGGGTCAAAGTCCTGCAGCAAGAAGTAGGATATAAGAGTGGACAGGATGATGGAGAGTGATGTAGCAAAGCCTTTCAGGATGTTGTCTGCATATTTAATGACAGCTGCTATGACCAGACCACCCAGCGCCTGAAGAAACAACAAACACACAGATGCAGATGGACAGAGGCGCGACCTGAAGGGGCCAACACTCTTTTTCAAAAGGTAGACAAGTTTATGGGAAAATATCCCATCACATCTGTTGATAGAGATAAAGGGTTACCTGCAGGGCTACGACGGTCCAGGTGACTGTGTTGTATCCCTGAAACATCCCCGACTCCCTGACCCTCTCTCCATCATAAGCTAGCATCCCGAAAAGACCAAACACCAGGCCAAACATCCCTGAGAGTTTAAAACAAGAACACGACACATTATCAATGAATTAAATGCAATTCATAAACTTGCCCCTTATCTCAAATTTCCTCATGTTTAAAAACAAAAACTGTTAAAAGTTATAAGCATCTCATCTCTGGCGCCCCCTTGTGTTTGACCTGCACTACAATCTTTCTATAACCTTCGATTTAATAGATAAAAAAAGAGAATTTGAAGATGACGAGTCTCCAATCATTCACAACAATCTAATATTACTATAATTGCAGCTCTGAGCCTAAATAATAAATAAATACTATAAATATTCACAGTTAAACAAACCTAGATTTTCTCATGTCTGAAAAATCAAAGGTTTCATCAGACATGCTAACTATGCCCAGCGCTTAGCATTGACCCAAACGGTGCAGAGGATGTGTGCAAAATGTTCCTGTGGTCGTTTACTTCAAATTATAGATCAAACTTTTAGTTTTTATTAAAAATGTCCTAAAAAGGTGGAGTTTAAGATAGAAGCTGAAATGCATATTTCATGTATCACGTTTAGTTAAGATATTTGCTAAAAGAAACAGATCTTGTTAGGCGGAATCAGTCATGTTAAAGCTCTGAGTTCAAATGAAAAAAATGAACTCCTCCACATTATAGTGCCCCCTAGTGTTGGGTTGATTATTTTCCCAAATTGAGGAAACTACTTCTGGATCAGGCTTCTAAACTTAGAAGGTATTTTATTGGATAGATCTCTTCAAAGTCTGTCCAAGTAAGACTTGGCTAACTAGAAACAACTTGCTCATGCATAGCATTCCATTTTTTTAAATGAAACTATTGTTTCAATATTTACAAAAGTTAAGTTAAAAACAGACTTAAACTCTGGGCTAAAGCTTAATATCAT
Source organism: Cyprinodon variegatus (assembly GCF_000732505.1). Taxonomy (NCBI): domain Eukaryota; kingdom Metazoa; phylum Chordata; class Actinopteri; order Cyprinodontiformes; family Cyprinodontidae; genus Cyprinodon; species Cyprinodon variegatus. The sequence continues at coordinate 724,060 of NW_015150714.1, forward strand.
TTAATGATGAACTGAAAAAAAAAACAAGGTTTTAATGTCATGATTTCAATTCCTTAATCACACAACTAGGTCCCCTGCTAGTGTAGAAAAGTGAACTTCAGTTAGCGTTTAAAAGGAAAAAGAGATCATGTTAATAATTGGCAATCGCAACAGGATTTTTGACATCCAGCTTGGACCTTTATGGTTGAAGGTTGCTTAAAGCTAACAAGTCAATGGTAAACAGGATAATTGGGGAGCATTAAAGTACATTTAACAGGATACAAATATAGGTAGTTGAGGCCTTATGGCCTGAAGGGAGAAAAACACAGTCAGCTGTTTAATGTTTAATGCAGGTGAAAAAGCTTTGAGCTCAGAGGAGGAGTCACAGGAGACAGAGCGCATGCCTCACACGTTCCCGAGGTAAAAATAAACCCAACAGGAACATCTGTTTTCACAGAAATTCATAGAAGGCGAGAAAAAAAAGCTGTTTTTGTTCTAACTTCTAAGCCTCTGTAATGATCCATGCTCATTTCTCCCTTTACAGCCAAACGTACAGCTTCACTCACCGAGCTGGATGTTGCGGACCCACACGCTCTGTTTGCTCTCCTTCAGGATCTTCTCAAAGTAGACCCCTGCAAAGCCGCTAGAGCAGCACGCCACCAGAACTGCTGTGACCCCGACGAACTGGGAGCCTGCAGAGTGGGCCTCCTTCTCTGGGGCCGCCGTGGAGTCAGAGGGCCACTGTGAGCACAGATAGAAAACAGTTTAACTTTAGCCTTTTATATATATATATATATATATATATATATATATATATATATATATATATATATATATATATATATATATTCATGATGAATATAAAGTTTGAAATATGAAAACTGACAACTTTATTTTACAGTATTCTGAAGTGAGTCAGGGGTGTGGCTGTGCTTCTGAACAAACATTCCCTACAAACGTGTTAAATCCTCTAGAATGAATGGAGAGAAAAGCAGGAGGGATTATCCTTTGACTCAGGTTGATTGACGACACCAAACCCAACTGGTTTTCAGTAATAGCCCAGTTTGTATCGCACATGTAAAACAACTCTTTATATTCGCAGTAAATTGGATTTACACCTGGGGTCTGAAATTCATACGTCTGCATCTTCACAGTTTTGCTGAGCTGTGAGAAAATTGTTTCCTGCGCACTACATGCTGCCGTAAGCCAGAAAAAGGAGGAGACACACGCTCAGAAAAAAACAGGGAGATGGTGAGCAGTGGCTCTCAAAGTATTGCTTATTTGCCCGAGGTTAGACCTAGATATAAATATGAATATGAAAAATGACAACCAAACAACAACTGCGTTTCTTTTTCTTTTTCATTGAATTTGGAATCAAATTGAGGTGATGATGATCAGTCATTTTCCTGCCCTCGAATCTTCATAAAATAAGCTGAGCAGGAAAAGGTTAATTCCTCTCAACACTTTTCTGAATTGTTTTAAAAGGCTACAATGTTCATCTTATAAGATCATAGGCTTCATAAAAGTAAAAACTTATACATTGTCATTTTTCTTCTGCGTGTGTGTTTTCCTAAAAGCCACCAAAACTCTACTTGATAAAAACCTCTGAACTTCAAGTCTTTAACTTTTTACTTAAAAAGCAGAAGTTTAGTAGACAATTATCTTTATTATTTCTATGTAATCAAAAGGTTTATTCAAATATTAGAGAGAGGGCCCAAAAAAAATATATGGAAAATAAAGATCCAGCTCTCAAAAAAATAAAGGAACATGTGTTGTATGACTATTAGTTTATTGTTACACTGTTTTTATGCAATAAATCTCCCACCTTCAGACTTTATTATCCTCTAATGGTGTAATACTTTGTAAGAGAAATGCATTTGTTGGCTGAACACCACGGTTTGCATCTATAATGGTTGATTCTGGTTGTTTTTTTATTAGACTGGATGATTAAACTTTAACACAACAACTTTTTAATAGAAACAATTTACGATGCTTCCTCCAGCAACACCTACTTGGAAAGTTTTTCTTGGATTCAACCCAGAAATGTTGCACAGTATTGCCAAGAAGTATTGCTACAACAAAGCTTTCTTGCAAAAAGTTACGTTGTATTACGGTAACACTTCCAGCTCTGACATTTTTCCGTAAATGCTTCACTCTCGCTAAAATTAGCAAATATAGAACAAAATAAGTTTTTTCCCTTGCTTAAAAGTCAGTGTCATAAAGATGCAAATTGCTGAATCTGAAGCAACATCTTTCGGCTTTATTTAAGCAAACTAAAACTGGACAGTATACCCAACCTGCACGAGAGCCACTCCAGCCATTAGGATCAGCAGGGAGAGCCACTGGTAGACCCCCAGCCTGCGGCCCAGCATGGACACAGAGAATAGGGCTGTGGTCAAGATCTTCAGCTGATACGTCACCTGAATTAAAAAAAAAACACAGAGGAATGAAGTTAGTATAAAACCCCTAGATGCATTTATCCATCCCATTATCTGTTGGTTATACCTGGTAGGTCGCAGCGTCCAGGTTGGACAGTGCAACGTACAGCAGGTTGTTCTGCAGTGTGTAGATCCCAGAGGGGATGGCCAGCTTCAGCGTCTCTATGGGTTTATGGAGGATTTCCTGACGTAAGATGCTGTTCAGAGCTCGCATACTGTAACCTGGACATGGACAGTGGAACAGGGAGAGCCATTAAAATGCCATCTTTATACAGATCCAACAGCTGTGCTGGGTTGGCAACAGCGAGGGGACCAGTACTTTGGTGCAGCACAAGCTGCGCCGCAGTTTTCAAACAGTGAGACAATCTGTCATTTCTCCATCAATCTCTGCATTATGATGGAGGGATGATTGAGTTTGCTTCAAATCTAAGAAATTTCCAGCCGCTGTTAAAAAAAAGTGAATTTAGAGCGAATACCTTTTAACCAGAGCTGATGTTCTCTGACAAAAGCAAACATCAGTTATTTCTGGAAATGTTTACTTCCTAATACAAATCCTGCAAAGCTTCTAACATCTTAGAGTAAAATTAGGAGTGTCATTTATATCAACTACAATGAATATTTCTCATTTAAATATATTTTATATATCTATTTTAAGTTTAAAAGGTTATTTC
>NW_015150714.1:728975-759135 GCF_000732505.1 Cyprinodon variegatus
TTGAAAACCAGCAGCACGCAGGTCAGGATCTTCATGACCTCAGCCACCACCACGGCTGAAGAGGCCAGGTACCGCGGGCCCTCGGCCTGCAGGGTGCGGGAGTACCGCATGGTGAGCACCAGAGAGGTGGTCTGGAACACCAGCACGCCCAGGGAGAGGTACTTCAGCCGGGCTGAAGCCATGGCTGCCAGGCGGTGGAACCTACAGACACGGGGAGGGAAAGCGAGGCAGTAAAGAATCCAGTTTGACGTGAAGGACCAGAAAAAGGGGTGAGAAAAGTGGAGATGGGAAACGATCTCACCTTTTGTCTGAAAACAGCCCCGCAGGTTCCTCTCAGGATCCAGCGGACCCCTCTGTAGCTTGGACAGTGGATTAAAACCCAGCTGTCAAAACAGCAACTCCTCAACCACCCGTCACCTTAACGCCGTATGTCCATCCGGCTTTCCGTACTGATTCTAAGGACTCTTACAGCCATAACCTTTCAACTACAGTTTGAGATTAACATATGCAAACAAAAGATAACAACTCCGGAGAAGGAATCTATCTCATGCCTCCGAAGGTCCTGGATCACTTCCTTGTTCACATCTCTTCCTTGTTTTTTCTTTGGAGGTTGACTGCGGCACCTTGCGCCACCTGCTGGCCAGAGGACAAACCGCAGGCCTAAATATTAAGTGGCATTGAACTTGATTTTTAAAAACATGCTAGATTTTGATTTGAATTTTTGAAATATAAACGTCCGTTTAATGCCATGCAACAGCATGTAAGTTAAACTTTGATGTGGCCATTTAAAAACCTGTATTCTACTTCTTTTTATTTGAGCCTTAGATGTGGACATGCTGGTGTACTTTGGATAATAATCATGAAGTATTACCCAAGTTTGTTTACGCTTGAAAGTCATGAACTGAAGGCCAGATGACCCCCCTTCACAATTGCTAAGCAGGCAGCAACACGTCCCTGGAAGCAGTTCGAGATTATATATAATATTATTTTCCTGAAATGTTGAGTTCTGTTTCAAAAATAAAAGGATGCACTCCTTCCCAAAGTGTTCCCCGTTTGTCCTATCAGTTTCCCTGATGTGGGCAGCGTTACCTTAAAGTCTTATTGTGAGGCTTTATATTAAAGAAATATATTTAAAAAATAAAATACACAATTCATCCATTTTCTGATTATTATTTTTTTGTCTTTTATTTATTTAAGGATGACGGCACTCTGTCGTTCTGAGCAAGAAGTAATCGGATCATGTTGATCTTGAGCCCATTTTCCCCATAAATGTGGTTCCACAGTTCCTAACTAGAGAAGCACTTTGAGAGCTCAGACCTCCACCAAGAAGCTCATTTCCCTCAACATATTGTGACTTCCTCCTGTATTCTTAGAATCTGGATCGAGATGCTGATCAACATCCTCACCAAAATGATGCCAGTCACAGAAATGCACCTTCTCTGAAAATTTGAAAACAGCTTCCTTGGCAGAGGCTGGGCTAGGTGTGAAACATTTCTTCTAAATACATGAAATGTTCATTTGTAACCTACATTTAGTATTAAAGTTATTTTTGTCTGATTATCTGAAACAAAGAAAATCAAAAGAAATCTGAAGAGCTTTTAAAAGAACATTGAGTTTTTACTAAATTTATAAAAGGGAACAGCAAATGTTGTTTTTGCATGTTTTCCTTTCAGTATAATAATTTTGTGTTACTTTTGGTTTGTCACATAAAAACCTGGTAAAACTGTTAAGTGTTACAAAATGTGGAAATGTAACAATTGACTATATAACCGCTGAGGTGTGATAAAACGTTAAAATATACCAACAAGAATAAGAAAAACGTGGACACATGATCAGGGCTTCATTTACGTAAACATATTTGGTTTATTATTGTTTTGTTTTTTTCACCAAAGATCATCTCCTCAATCGACATTAGCTCTACCTTATACAAATATGATGACAACTACTTCATACTCTACGGATAATATAGGCTAATTGGATAACATAGAAAAATGGTAAACAAAGTACATTTTATATACAGAAAACAGAAACAGCTTTTTATATGTACCAGATTGTTCTAACTATGAGTGTAGACTGACATGTACAGTACATGGGTTATTAAACTAAAGGGACGCTGTGTACAAAAGCAAAGGTCAGGAATATTGATTGGCTTGTCCTCCCCGACTGTGATTCAACACTTTGGTTGGTGCTGGATGTATTCCCCCAACGTCTCTAACTTTTGATCAAATCCAAGACAAGCAACAAATACATCATGTACGCACAGAGCGTTTTTTGGCTTAATAAATGAAAAATTGCTCTCTCACTCCTTTTCTTTTAAATCCTCAACATTAAAAAAAAAATGCATTATGGTCTGTGAATAAAGAAGAGAATCAATACATAACATTTGCTTTGAGACAGAGGAAAACTAGAGAAGAACCCATCTTTCACTGCTCATGTTCAGACTTGGTTATAAATCATGACATATGCTGATCAGGACAAAAGAAAATTCATTATAATGAAGATTTATGGAAGACAGCTGCTGCAAAAAGAGGAGGAGGCAGTTTAACGGTAAAAAACATGCGGCTTTGTAACATTCAAAATCATTCAGGAAGTGCAGATATTTATATATATAAAAAAGGGAACTTTAAGAAGGCTAAACAACATTTAGCTCTACTAAAACAAGCAGAAACTGCTTTAAGTGTGTATATATATATATATATATATATATATACATTTTCTTTCTTACAGCATATTAAACCTGGAGACAACAATGGTAAAAACTGACACAACCAAAGCAACAGAATAAATCCCTCGCTACTACTCAAAGCATGAAAACGGATAAAACAAACAGTTTAAGTTGATGTTTGCATGTAAAACACAAATTAAAGAAGTTCCAGATTTGATCAAGGAACTGGAACTAAAAGGAAATGCAAAACCAGTAAAACATCAAACTGCATCATTTACGTTTCTTACTTTTCAAAAGTTTAAGAACTTTTGTTGAAAGTAGCCCTACATAAAAAAATTAAAAAACCCACAGGACCAAGCAATAGTTTAACTGATTGAAACTTCTTAAATTAAAACATTTAGTGAGCTGTATCAGCTAGGAGTTAGTACCGCAGTTTTTAAAACACTGAACATATAAGGGTCATATCTAGCGAACAGATTTAACAAACTTTTCTGAGAATAGAGTGTCAGTGTAGAGAGCGTCCCATTAACAGTCTTATTTTTCTGATGCAACAAGAGATGAGCTCTATGTGGTGGAGTTTTCTCTGTGATCGCTCAGAAATCACAGCATCAATCTGTGATGCCCCTGGATGGCGTAGCAGTGGTTATTATTGTGCAAATTTGATTCCAAATGAAGAGCAAAGGTCTTGGATGATTAATGTAAAAGTACAGAAAAGATTTTTCAAATTACCGAGTAACATTATAAAACTATACACTGTAACTGGAAGGAGGAATAAAAGGGGAGGGGGCTGATTATGAATTTATAGAAAGGCACTTGTGTTTTTTTTTTTTTTGCTGAACCAAAGAGTCAGTCTGTCTCTGCTTTCCTCTGGCTGCTTCATGCGAACACCTGCATGTTTCCAAGCTGAGGCTGCTGAGCGGGCGGCTGCATCTGCTGCGACGGCGGCTGCATCTGGCCCTGCTCTGGAATGTGTGTGTGGCGTGTAGCCTGCAGTGCATGGTGGGAGTTCCCCAGTGGGGTGGGGCTGGTGGTGACGTCGGACCAGTCCGAGTTAGAGTGAGGCGAGGAGGAGGACCAGGGGTCTGGTGATTCGGGGGAAGGGGTGAGATACGGATGCTCGTTTTGTGGGTGGGCAGAGTGACCTGGAGTGGTGCCTTCCGAGCCGTTGGGAGGGCTGTGTTGGGAGGGGGGTGTTGGGTATTTATCCACAGGGCTCTGGATGGGCACATAGGGGGGCAGCGGTCGAGACTGGCCCTCCATTCCTCCAGCAGGGTTGATGGTGTGGGGAGGATGCAGGGGGTGGGATGGACCTTGCCCCAGACCCATCTGATTTGGGTAAATCATTCCAGGGTTGCAGTGGACATGGCCCGGTACCTGCTGAGTGTGACATGGATTCTGGTTCTGCCCCTGGGCCTGTGTGACTTGTACCTGTCCCGACTGAGACTGCTTTAGCATGGCCTGGCTGCTTCCCGTGGTCATCATCTGGAAAGTGACGATGGGGGGCAGCTGCTCCCTGCTCATGGTGACGTTCATGGGAGTCATCATGGTGCTCTGGCCGTGGCTCATGCCGGGGTGTGCTCCTCTCATCGGGTGCTGGAGGAGACCAAACATGGGGCCGTTGTAGGCTTGCTTGGCCATGCCCATCCAGTTTTGCTGCTGTCCCAGCATGTGGCTGACAGGGGGCAGCATCGCTCTGGAGGTGGGACTGCTCAGGAGAGGAGGGGAATTAGCGGTGTTTGAGACAGCAGCAGACACCTCCCCAGTGTAGGAGTGAGGGGACTCCAGGGAGTCAACGGGTGACATGGTGACAGAGCTCTCTGAAAGTCCTCCTGCTGCCTTTACTCCATTGCTGCTCCCTCCACCAGCGCCTCCTCCGCTGCCTCCTCCTGTAGCAGCCAAACCCGGGCCTTCTCCTCCAGCAGGCTTCTTCCGTCTCTTGGCTTTCATGTCCTTGATCTCCTTTGGTCCCCCACCTACACCTCCAGCCTTCGCCCCGGCTCCCCTTCTGCTCTTCTTGCCTTGTGGTCCAGACCTCATACCGATGAAGCCTGCTCCATTAGCCCCACACATAACAGAGGAGTTTCCCCCTCCACCCATGTGGTTATGCCCATTGTGTGGACTGTGAACCAGATTGTACTGGTCCAGCAGACGGACGATGTCATGATGCATTCGCTCTTGAGCAGTATCACGCGGGAGTCTGTCCAGGTGATCTGTGATATCACGGTTGGAGTAGTGATCAAGAAGAACCTGAGCTGCCTCAAAGCTGCCTTCTCGTGCTGCAAGAAATAAGGGCGTCTCCTCCTGAAACAAATGCATCAAAAAACATCAGGCATTTAAATAAAACAAAAGAAACACTCTTTGATATTCTCTATTAAAAAATGTGCAATGCTCATTTACTAACAGAATGACAGAAAATAGCTTTCTGCTGATCAGCCTTACAAAAAGCATTTATTTGCAGATTTTATGCCTATTTTCAAATCATCCATTTTAGTTGCAGCTCTTAAGTCAACTAAAGGAAAAACAAAACAAAAAAAATGCTGAATAACAAACCTTATTGTCTTGCATGTCGCGGTTGGCACCATTTTTCAGAAGCACAAGGGTAGCCTCCACATTATTGACTGCAGCTGCCCAGTGCAATGCAGACTTACCTTAACGGTGGGGGAATCAAAACGTTGTGTTAGTGAGTTCGGACATCAGATAAAAATGTTCTTTATTTCTTTAAAACTTGTCATGCTAACATTAAATCATCCAGACAAAGACCCTTAGAAAGTCACAGATCAAGTCTAATGTTCTCATACCATGATCATCTACAGCGTTGATGTCAGCGTGGCAGTGGATCAGCTCTTCTACCATGCCCTCCACAGCCAGCCTTGCTGCCAGGATCAGGGGACTCGTACCGTCGTTCATCCTGGCATCTAAATCCGTAGCACGGTTTCGGATCAGAATCTAGGAAAACACAAAGAAAAGACATGAGCAAAAAAAAATATTTTCAGATGTTACTTCGTAAAAAGTGTTTGGTGTTGACATATAATCTAAATAAAAAACAAGTTTTTAAATTTGATTCGTAAAATAGCGAAAAACTTGACATCAATCTTTACGTAATATAAACTGCTATTTGTTGCTCTATCCCATAAAACATTATTCAAACTACATTAGGATTATGAAAGCAGAGTTACCTGAAATACTCCTTGTGCGTCAGCTGCCACAGCAGCGTGAAGTGGAGTCCTGCCCATGTTGTCTTGAGCGTTGGGATCTGCTCCAGCATCCAGCAACCTCTTAGCTGCGTCAGCCCGGGCGTAGCGGGCAGCCAGGTGAAGAGCAGTTTCCCCTGTGCGGTCAGTCTTGGCCGTCGTATTTGCTCCCTGACCGATGAGATCTGAAATAACGCTGGGCCCAGGTTCGTCTCCTCCACTCTCGTCTTCCTCTTCGCCATGCAGGCTGCAGTCAGGGCCTCCGCCGTTGCGCAGGGCTGCCACCATCAGAGGGGTGAAGCCATCTGAAGAGGGGGAAATAAAAGAAATAAACATGTCTGAACTTGCAGATAAAAAAATTATATTCATGCTTAAGAAAAAAAAAGCTGTCTCACCAGGTCCTTTGACGTTAACATCCAGACAGTCGGCATCCAAGTCGGCCTGTGGTGGGGTGAGAGTGATGTCAGCAGCTTTACGGTGCTGCAGAGTCCACTCTCTATGGTCGACTCCTCCATCCATCGGGATGGGAAGCAGAGGTTTGTCTTCAGTCTAAAAACAAATAAAGCTCAAATCAAAACTCACATTTTTTATGCTGCAAACCGTTACATGCGAGTTATCATCCACTTACTCTTGGTTTTTTGGATGGCGCTTCATCTTCAAGCCATTTCTGTCTCTGACCTCCATCAACCAAGCTCCCATCATGTGTCTTAAAGTTCCTACCATGAGTAGAAAACACCACTGTAACACATTTCAGGCTTCTACAGGATTTTCATCTGTTGGGTTTCACTTGTTTCTTCCACTCTATCAGCGTGTATGTTCACTCACTTCATGTCAAAGTCGTCCTGTCCAACAGGCTCTCTCCTCTTATCGTTTTTAGTGGCTGAGAAGCCATCAGGCAGCCACAGGACCCCATGTTTATGTTTCTTCTTAGCTGCCAGCACCCCCAGCAATAGAATAAGAAGAATGAGGAATACAGCAACTCCAATAAAGTACGGATACATTGACTTCTCCCCCACTGTTGGATCACCTGTTTGAGAGAAAAACAAATGAGGGTGTATTTTCATCTGGATAATCATATCTGTGTGAATATTGAACTTCCGGTTTATGCTAATGATATCTTTCAAAATTACACTCTGCTAAACAAAACAGAATATGCCATGATAATCTGCTTACTTCTAACAGACACCAGTGGGTATGGCAGGTCGGATTTGATGTGAACCGCTGCAATGAAGGAGGCAGCAGTAGAAGTGTTGAAGAAGCACTCAGATGCGATCTTGGTGCATTTACGGTTATCAATCTCCAGGTGGACCTCAGAGCTGTTTCAAAACACAAAACCAGTTAATAACAAGCCAGGCAATGATTCATTACTTCATTCACATGCCCAGTTAGGAGCTGTAAGGATAGTTGGGGCTCCCATAAAATGACTACAGGGTTTCCAGACTCAACTTTTAATTAATTGATAGCATAAAGATAAGCATCTATAGCAGATATCCTGACAGTGATCAAGATTTAAATATGAATGATAAAAGAATAAGTAGGTGGAAGGAAGGAAGGAAGGAAGGAAGGAAGGAAGGAAGGAAGGAAGGAAGGAAGGAAGGAAGGAAGGAAGGAAGGAAGGAGCCGTTCTTACCCAATGACCTCTCTCTCCATCTCTCTCTTGGTTCTGCTCCTTAGACCACTTTTTTTCTGCTGGTCATCATCTCCGTAATAAGGGAACACCATTGGTTCATTATTATTCATCTTCACTCGCACATTAGTATGGAGCAGAGCTCCCAGGTAGCGCAAGAAACCTCTCAAGTCTCCAAGCAGCTCATTTGGCTGCAGTCGAACCACGAGGATGAGCGTGCCAGCTGCTAGATCGGCTGGTACACCATCAGAACAGTCCAGTCCGTCCCAGCCACAGGCCTCTGTATTGCAGCTTTCATCACAGAAACCGTTTCCATAGTGGTCTTTGCAGTAGACATCATACCTTAAAAACATGACATGATATTTTATGTAACTTTAAATCATGTTGGTGCTTTGTATAAATCTTTTTCAACAGAGCAATGAGTGTGACATACTTGCAGGGGTCTGTTTGGGTATCCCTGCATTCATAGTTGTCAAAGAGGCACCCAGGGTTGTCACATTCAGGATCACAACGTCCGTTATTGAAGCGATCCCAGCAGGGAATGCTGGCTGTGCAGTTGGCCCATGGTTGCGGCCAGTTGAGTGAGCAGTCACCTCCGTCCCACTGGCATTCATGATTGTTGCACTTCTCATCACAGACTTTATCTCCAGACTGCAGCTTACACTGCTCATATGGGCATTCTGGGGGCCCTGACATAGGGGCTCTTTTCTCACAGAATTTCCCGAAGAAATTCTCTGGACAGCGGCAGATGGGCTGAAATGGGTGGAATGAATCTTTGACACAGACTCCTCCATTCTGACAGGGCACAGAGCACTTCTCACAGTGATCCCCACTGAACCCTGACTGGCAATGGCAGTACAAGTTTCCTGTTGGTGCCTTCATGCAGCGTCCGCCATTTTGGCAACTCCTTGCGCAGTTAAAATTCTGTGTTTCACCGCAGCTGAATCCAGAATAACCCTATAAAACACAAGAGTTCCTGTTGAGTTATCACATTGAAATTCAACAGGTAACTATGTTTAACAATATATAACATCTAAAATATTTAGTTTCACCTCCTAATAGATTAAAACAACTAAATGGCGCTTGAATACTGTGTTTTTAAATTAATTTTTATAATCAGTGCCACTAGTTAGTCCTAGAAATGAGTTTCTACTTTACCTGAGCGATGGTTTAGCCCTCTGAGGCAAGCATGGAAACAGAATTAGCAAGAAGTTAGGGTAGGAAAGGAAGCAGTTAGTAAAGAGGGACTGAAAACTGTGGCAGAAGGAAATAAAACAGCTGACAACCAAATCTCAGCCTCTTCTCAATGCAACAGACAAAGGAATGCAATAGCTAGAATTATTGAGGAATGTAAAGCAGAAATAACATCAGAAGCCATTAGGGGGGAATAATTCTATCCTTTCTCGTTACACTGGGTTGCTTATCATATTTGCATCACGTTAACCCCAAGAAAGAAAGCTACATGGCACATGTACACAATCAAAAAAATAAAATTACAGTAAAAGCATTGAAAAATGAGTGTTATTTAAATATGTTGTAGAAAAAAAACAATGACTTACAGGGAGACAAGAACAGGTGTAGCCATGCACTGAACTCATGTTCATGGAGCAGGTGCCACCGTTTCGACATGGTTTCGACACACACAGATCCACCATGGATTCACAATGACGACCTAATGGAAAAAAGAAGAGCAGAAACAGTCAGAAGGTTATGGAAAGATCAATGACGTCTTGCATGATGTTCTTCCACAGATAGTAGCAGGCAGTGGTGCTTATGTTCCTCAAATCTGAGCAAGTAATATGGAAGTACCTGTGTAACCAAGGCGACAGTTGCACTGGTAATCATTGACCAGTTCGATGCAGTCGAGGCTGCCAGGACTATGGCAGGGTCCGGACAGGCATTCGTTGACATCACCCTCACAGTGCTCTCCAACAAACCCTGGAGGACAGGAGCAGGTGTAGCGGCCTACGCCATCGATGCATTGCCCTCCATTTCTGCAGCGCGGTTCAGATGAGCCTGGACTGGGAGCGCAGTCATCCTCATTCACCTCACACTGCAGTCCTGCAGAACAGTGATAAGATCTTAATTAACAAGTGCATCAAATAAAGCCTTTCTTTAAGAGCATTTTACATGCAGTTTACTTGTTTCAGGCCAAACAAAGTTGTTATAATTCAGTTAAAGCCTCAGGTTTCTTAATTCTGACGGTTTGCTAACCAAAACAAATAAGCAACACAGTAAAAAGCAAAAATGTTCTCTTATACAGTCTTTACAGACTGTACACAAGTATTTCCTTTTAAAGTTAATCTATTCTTTAAAAGGTAATGTTGAAACGTTTAAAATCCATTCACCAATGTGGTATCTAGACATACCACGTGTCCCAGGTGGGCAGATGCAGGTAAAGTGGTTGATAAGGTTGACGCATGTTCCTCCGTTGAGGCAGGGCTTGGCGTGGCATTCATCAACGTCATACTCACAGTTCACTCCTTGGTAACCTGGTTTACACTGGACACAATGAAACAAGAGACTTAGGTTTTTATCTGTTTCCTAACCGTGTTTGTTCCATTTTTAGACACAAGTAATGAAATTAACCTCAGAATGTACTTACTACACATTCATATGTGCCCTGGTAATCCTTGCATGTAGCGCCGTTTCGACAGGGGTTTGACTGGCACTCGTCCACCATCTCCTCACAGTAGCTGCCCGTGTATCCTGACTGACACTTGCACTGATGGGAATTCCCCACGTTGACACAGTGACCTGCATTCTTACACACATGTTCCACTTCCAAACCTACAGGAAGCAGAAACATCAGCAGAAAACAGATAATTATTAAATGACAACTCAGTTAGCAGTCATTTACCAATGGCCACACGATTCAGTTATTCACCAATTCACACTGTTAGTGGTAAGCTACATCTCAGCCACAGCTGACCTGGGGCAGACAGACAGGGCCACTGGGCCCTCTGACAACCAACAACATGGAAGGCGGGTAAAGGTAGTTTGCAGATAAAACTATTCATGATTATTAGGGCTATAAATTGACCCCTCACCGTTCCTGGCAGCATAGTCCTGACAGGACATGTTGGGGACATCACAGTAAAGTCCTGTCCAGCCCATCTGGCAGTGGCAGGTCCAGGAGGTGACTGTCTGAGAGCAGGTTCCACCGTTCTTACATTTAACCTGGTTGCACAGGTTCACATAGTTCTGCAAATAAAAACAAAAAGTATTTTTGAATGAAAGCGTTACACCATGAACACCCACCCAAAACCTTTGGAAACACTAATCTCCCCTCTCTAACTGAATAAAATATGAGCTGATTCACCATCCAAACAGACAGCTAATCAGATGTATCTTGTAATGCACTATAGCCATCACTGCAATACTTTTTTTGTTATTTTTTTAACCCTGAAGATGAAGTCGTTGCAGCTTGTTAATTGAAGGAACAAATCTTCTTTACCTGACAGTTGGGTCCACTGTATCCCACTGGACATGTGCAGCGGTAAGTCCCCAGGCCATCTGTGCAGGTGCCGCCGTTCTGACAGGGCTGAGAGTCGCATTCGTTCTTCTCAAACTCACAGAACCTCCCGAAAAAACCAGGCCGGCAACGGCAAGAATAGGTGTTAATGTCATCGATGCATTCGCCATTATTAAGACAGGAGCTAAAGGAGGAAAAAAAAAACATATTAGGTTACAATAACATGAACTCAATAGAAAATCTGTGAAGGAACACATCGATCATATGGCTACAAAGTTTATCGAGTGGCTCACCTCTCAGTGCATTCCTGAATGTTGTTTTCACACTGGATTCCATTAAAGCCTGGAGGGCAATCGCACACAAAGCTGTTCACATAGTCCCTACAGACGCCTTCATTCCTGCAGGGCTGGCTGGCACACTCATTCACATCAATCTCACAGCGATCGCCTTCAAAACCCGCACGGCAGTTGCAGGAGAAACTGGCCACTTTGTCCACACAGGAGCCTCCATTCAGACATGGGTCTAAAGAGCCATTTAAAAACCATTAGAATTCACTTAATCTCTAAATATCTTATAAGAAATCATACAAAAAAGCTTTAGTCCATCTCACTTGGTAAACAGTCGTCTATGTTTATCTGACAGTTGTGTCCACTGTATCCATGTTGACATTTACACATGTAGCTTCCCTGGGTGTTTATGCAGCGACCACTGTTCTGGCAGGGGTTTTTCAAGCATTCGTTTACATCTTCATTGCAGCGTTTTCCTATGTGCAGATAAACTATGTTAGCACAGCCTTCAATTTTGAAGTTATAATATCAAGCATCAGTCTGAAACGGGTACCTTGCCAGCCGGGTCGACACCTGCAGGTATACGAAGTATAATCTGCAGATGGGCTGCATGTCCCTCCCCTCTCACAGGGATGTGAGGCACAGGGAACCTGCTCGACTTCACAGTGTGCCCCTATGTTGACACAACACATATATTATGAAATACCAACCACTCAAGTTGTCTTGTTTGCATCTGACAAAGCTGGGATTTACATGTTGGGGTAAATAACTTCACTAACCTGTAAACGGTGGAATACACTGGCATGTGTAACTGTTGATTCCATCTCTACAAATGCCATGGTTCAGGCATGGTCCTGATGCACACTCATCTATGTTCTTTTCACAGTTGGCTCCTAACAAGAGAAGATATAATTGAGCTTTCAATCTCCTACATCTCCTGTTATTCACCATTAGGGGCAGTGTGCACCAGCAGATTTTATGATAAGTCTAATTTACTTAGAGGGTTTTCATTTCATAAATACTTTTTAAAAATGCTATACCTTAAAATAAACGGTATAAATGAGAAAAAACATCAACAAGTTCCATGGAAGTAATAGTTCACAGTATGTATTACCTTTGAATCCTGGTTTGCAATGACAGGTATAGCCATTTAGTCTATCCTGGCAGCTGCCCCCATTTAAGCATGGATTGGGTAGGCACTCGTTCTTTTCCTGCTCACAGTGTTGCCCCGTCCAACCAGGCTTACACTCACAGCGATACCTGGATAAGAGGCCAAGCAAACATTCAGAATGAGAGCTCATTCTGCTGATCATAGCTATTAAAGGAATAGTACACCCAAAACATGATTAGCCTTCATTTTCTACTCACCCCCATGCTGAACAACACTCTGGAGTACTTTTTTGATATCTCAAATGCATCTGGAGATCTGGGAGGCTTCTTGCTGTCTGCTGACATTCAAATAATGGAGGTCTATGGTGCCCGAGACAGAAAGGTCCATAAAAGTCCACAAAAAACGTGTCAATATTCCTCCATACTGCTCGTCCAATGTATTCCAAGTTTCCTGAGTGGGTAGCATCCAGAATTTACCCGAAACAAAGTCATTTAGAATGTTTTTAGAGCATAAACAGTAGTGTATAGGATTTCCTGAAAGCGCGCACCCGCACGTTCACGACGCTACGGAAGCCGGCAGACCAACCAGATGAAAGTGCGCATTCAGCGTCTGCTCTGCCAATAATGCAAGCGTAGAAGAAGAAATGTGCTGTTTACCTGTGCAAAGAAAGAAACAACGAAAGAAAAATGTCTGAGGACTTCAGTGTTGAGGAAGAGCATGAGTTCTTTGCCGAGCTGAATGCGCTGGTTTGGTCTGCCGGCTTCCGTAGCGTCGTGAACGCGCATGTGCGCGCTTTCAGGAAATCCTATACACTACTGTTTATGCTCTAAAAACATTCTAAATGACTTCGTTTTGAGTAAATTCTGGATGCTACCCACTCAGGACACTTGGAATACATTGGACGAGCAGTATGGAGGAATATTGACACGTTTTTTGTGGACTTTTATGGACCTTTCTGCCTCGGGCGCCATAGACCTCCATTATTTGAATGTCAGCAGACAGCAAGAAGCCTCCCAGATCTCCAGATGCATTTGAGATATCAAAAAAGTACTCCAGAGTGTTGTTCAGCATGGGGGTGAGTAGAAAATGAAGGCTAATCATGTTTTGGGTGTACTATTCCTTTAATGTGATTACAATGGGATAAGAACTCATCTTCAAAATAAAATGAAAACAAGTGCTGATGCTGGTTTTTACAGTAAATATCAACTGGAATGAATCAGCCAATACATTGAGAAAAGGATAAGCAAATTAATCAATAAGGAAAGAATACCTTTCTTTTGCTTTCTGTCATAATAATGAAAAAAAAGCAAGATAAATTTGAAGGAATTTATGTTGCAAACATTTTCTAACAGCTACACACTTAACATATTTTTCCAAATATGTATTCTTGTTTGAGCAGTATTTGATAAAAAAAAAATGCACAAACCAGTATATCGTAATGTGAGGAGTAATTTATTAATTTGAAAGGTAATAAAAAAAAAGCATAATAGAGCAAGTTAGAAAATAATTCCACTTAAATGGACAAAAATCATGAGTGTTTTTACAGAGGGAAAGAAAAATACATGTATATTAAATACGAGGGTTTTTTTTGTTCCGTTAAAGTTCTAAAAGTCAAGACTAAAATGTTAAAATCTATTCTAAATTTAACAGATAGCCATTTCAGAGCAGATCAATCTGGTGTACTTTGGACCCTTCGGTTAGCTCTTGTTAAAGCCTCGCTGCAGCATTCTGAACCAAATACAACTTTTTCAATACTTCTGTTTTTTAATGTATCATTATTTCCATGCCCTACCCATGCTGCTGCTCGATGCAATCTCCATGAACACAAGGCTGGGAAGCGCAGTGATCAGTTCCTGAGAGGCACAGGGGGCCATAGGTGTTGGGTGGGCACTGACACTGGAACCCATTCACCATGTCCACACAGGTTCCCCCACTCATGCATGGGTTTGAGTTACACTCGTCGATGTTGACACCACAATTAACTCCTGTTGAAGAGTAATTCAGATATATGCCACATTAAGCCTGCAGTCTGACATAGGCCAGATAAATCATGAATCAATCTCAGACAGAGCAGAAACATACCCGTGTATCCAGGGTAACACACGCATTTGTACTCATTGATGCCATCTTGGCACTCTCCGTTTTTACACGGGTTGCTGGCACAGTCATCCTCATTAATCTCACAGTTCACACCTGTAGAGTAAAGGAAAGCAAATAATCAAACAAACTTGTTTTGAGCGACATATTACACATTTTTAGAACCCTTTTAGAAATTGGACAAAAAAAAAAAACATCAAATTGATTAGCCTGATGAGCGTCCTAAATAAACGCTGGAGTTAGAGGAAAAATTGACCATACAGTGGGGAGGGGATTTTTATTCGTTTGGATCATACCACCAGGGGGCATGGAACGCAAAGTAAAGGTCTTTCAGCAAGGCCTTATAAAAAGGAGAACTAGGACAGACTTGAAGCAGACAACAGGAGGGGTTAACATTATTAGAACGCTTACTAAAGGTGAAGTGAGAAGAGAAATGGGAAAGAGAAAGAAAAGGGAGGCCCAGAAGAGGAAGTGGAGCATGAAACCTTACAGGGTGTCCGGATATTAGGCTCAGTAAAGACAGACTCAGTCTTTGGTACCAGACCTAAAGGTGGTACTGGACCCAGTCATTTATATAGCTATGTAGCTCTTATATCTCTACCACTGGTTTAAGCAACAGAAAGAAACACGTGGACAATTAAAACACTCCACATTCTTCAACAATATACTTTTTATGTGTGTATATATATATATAAATATATATATACATATACACACACTGGGAAATGAAAGCTCATGCCAAAAACTTTTTAAGCTGGAATTCTAAACAAATTTGTACATATGTTTGACTAGAAAGCTACATCTGCTTAAATCCAGAGCAAAATCTTTTATGCCTGGTAGATAAAAATACTGCCTTATAAATTATGAAAATGTAGAGACTGTCATGTGAGACCGTCATGTTTATTAGCTTTTTCATAATGAATTGATGATGACATTACAAATCTCATTACAAAAAAATAAAAAATAATAAAATAAGAGTAAAGGATTTTGTTCCTGACGATAAAGAAAAAGAATTTCAAGCATATTAAGAACAGGGTGGTTAGAATACTATATCTTAAATTAAAACACCAGAGGCAAGACAAAATAAATGCTTTTCTATGAACTAAAAACTAAATGAATTGCCCATATTAATTATCAATTAGAGTTGGATAATCAATAGATCCTTAAATTATCGTATGCATTTAATTTTTTTCTTAAAAGCAGAGAATAAAAAAAACAAAATCTCTACAGATCCCTTTTTCCAACTAACCAATGAACTATTGATAAGTGTGACAACAAAAGTGTTTCTAAATAAATCAATATTTTCTTTTCAGTAATTGCAACATATCTAAGTTAACATAAACTTATTTATTTTGTCATCAAACTTTAGAGCAGGTTTTTGCATCATCGGCTCATCCAACCAGCACAATAAATTTTACTTGAAAGATAATAACTCACCAAACTACGCACACAACAATAGAGCAACATCGTCTGCAATCCATCATATTGTGCAGCTCTACCACAGAACATGTCTATTTTTACTTCTACTGTCCCACCACATGTGTGGCACTAAGCTGAAGTATATTTTAAAGGATAAATGCATAAATCATAGATGGACATAGAAGCAGAAGGTCCTAAGAACAATTTTTGGCCACTTTATGAAACACTTCATTGAGAGCTAAATAGAATCAAAGTCACACTCCTTGTATGTGCATATAAACTTGATTCTCCATAAATATGGATCCATTCCACTATAAAAAAAGACATTTAGTAAATGTTTTTGCTGTGTTAACTTACCAGAAGTTCCTTGGGGACAGTTACACTGGTACGCATCAACCAAGTCGATACAGCGCGCTCCGTTTTGGCAGGGGTTGCTGTGACACTCCTCGACTTGGATGTTACAGATGGAGCCAGTGTACCCTGGGTTGCACTCACAAGAGAAGGTGGCAATGCCATCCTTACACACACCATAGTGACAAGGCCCTTGGTCGCATTCATCAATGTTCTGCTCACAAAGCACACCTGTAAAGCCTGTTCAAGTCATAACAGGAGAGGTTTAACGGGAAGGCATGAGAAATTCAGGAAGTTTTCCTTATATTTGAAGCCAAACATGAGGTTGGTGTTATTCGCCCTCACCTTCTGCACATTCACAATCATATCCATTGGGTCGGTCGATACACTTGGCTCCATTTAAACAGGGGGTACTGGAACATTCATCTATGTCTATTTGGCACATATCTCCACTGAAACCTGTTGATATTTGATTAAAAACGAGCTGAAATTACTAATATAAAGAAGTTCTAAAAGACTCTAAAATGACTTGTCAGAGAAATGTGTAAAGCAACTTTGCGCTGCACATACCTGCTGGACATAGGCATTCAAAACGGCTGATCCCATCCACACATTTACCCTGGTTCAGACAGGGGAAGCTCATACACTCGTTGACATTGATCTCACAGTGAGTCCCCTCAAATCCTGTGGGTATTTAGAGAGAACACAAACAAGGCTTTTTGTTAGTGAATTTACATCAAGACATAAAAAAAAGAGACAAAAAACCCAAAAAACTGAACCGCATCCTTTTTCTACTCAAAAAACCACTCCAACCCTAGAAAAATCAATAACAGAATAACAGAATGAGTGTGGTTTCATTAATTTTTCGGATATAAAGAAGTTTCAATTACGGTTTTGTTTGCTTTATGCCTTCTAAGCAAAATGAGGACAAACAAAAACACTGGCAGTTTAAAAAAGCGACCCTTTGTTGTCTCTTTTAGAAATTTCTTAGGAAATCAGCTTTTCCTAAGAAATCAGAAAGTTCAGAAGGTTCTTCGGAAATTTACCTGGCATGCAAATGCAGGAGTATTCTCCAATCCGATCCAAACATGTGCCATCGTTTAGGCAGGGGTTTGAAGCACATTCATTGACATCTTGTTCGCATCTTGGCCCAGAATAACCTCTGACACAGTTACAGGTGAAGGAGCCATCAGTATTCACACACTGACCACCATGCTCACATGGGTTTGGACCTAAAGATGAAAAATAGGAAGACAATTAGAAAAAATTAAAATAAACAAAGTACAAAAACCTTAACGTGTAAACATTTAAAGACACTCTCTCACCAATGCTGCATTCATCTCTGTCATCGTTACAGGTGGTGCCTTTATATCCTGGTGGACAGTTGCAGTTAAACATCCCGGTGATGGGGTTGGTGTCACAATGGGAACCCTCTCTGCAGGGGTTACTGATACATGCATCATCTCTGTGGCAGAGCAAACCTGAGAAAGAAAAAAAAATGTTGGTTAGAATATTCCAATTTAAAGTATATATAACAATGTGAAGAAAACTTAAGATACCACTGCTAAGACTCCAGCCTGTGCTGAGTGTTCACACATAGAATTACACACAATATTTAATGGGAGATATGCAAGAAACCCATTGCATTATTTGTAAGGAGAAGTTCCATCCAGTTTCAAAATTGAAACAGCATAGGCTGGTTACCAGCATCAAATCTGACAAAAAACAGTAACAGATTGTTAATGCAGCCCCATCTGTTGCTGTGCACAGCAAGTATTGATCTAATACTTAACCTTACAGGTGTTTTAGGTCAAATGTAGGTCATTATCAAAGTCATACATAAACGCTCTAGATGTTGATATTTTTTAATAAATTGGCAGCATAGCATAAAATAATGCTTTTATGTTTTCACTAGAGGCATTTAACTCATGTTTTAGACATTTTACAGTGATACTTTTACTAGAGGTTAACATACTTTGCTAAATCTCCTACAGGGACTTGCCTAATTGGACAGCAGTGTAATAAGCTCTCATTTTTAATCAGTAACAATTGATTGCTTTTATCTGTTCCATCAAATATACCAGATGCTTCTTTCAACAAGATAAAGAAAGAAAAAAAACAGCAGTATTGAGGTGAAGTGAAAGAACACTCTTTTGCATTCGATCTTTAAATATGTCCTCTCATCAGAAACACACCTGTCTTTCCGTGGGGACAGACACAGATAAAAGAAGCAACACGGTCGATGCAGGTGGAGCCTGAGCTGCATGCGGCTGTCACACAGTCATCGATGTTCTCAGAGCAGTCCAGACCACTCCAGCCGTTGACGCACACGCAGACGTAGCCCCCGATCTTGTTGCTGCAAGTGCCACCGTTCTGGCAAGTATTTGGCTGCAGCCGACACTCGTCCACATCCTCTGTGCAGTGCTGACCTGTTGATGGGAAATAAATGATAATGGTGAAAAGGTTAGATTTAACTTTTAATGTAATTGAGGTAGACTGGTGGAAAAACAAATTATATGACCCACTCTTGGAAGGACGTTCTATTGAACTTTAATTTAAAAAAAGAGACACTTGATTTTCTCCCAGTGTTCCTAACTTTAAATAAGATATCCATTTCACAGTTTTTTTGATTGTGTTTAAGCAGCCAGCGGACAAAATCCATACAGATTTGTCTGCATGTATATAAAATTATTACCACCATATAGTGTAATTTAAATTCATCAAAGGCACAAATCGGATAATGGAAGTAAAATAATTCAACTGCTCAATAGATAAACATAATGTCTTACCAGTCCACTCTGGAGGACACTGACAGTTATAGGTATTAACGCCGTCTATGCACGTCCCTCCATTGGCACACTGATGGCCAGGACAGTCATCAATGTTGTTCTCACAGTTTGTTCCATTAAAACCTAGAATAAGTAAAATACAGAATTATCTGTTAAATATGGTGCTCATAGTTTGAATGGTGTGTTCATTATGTCAGACAAACAGTTGTTGTGTAAATTTATTCTAGCATTAAGTTTGAACACATGTCCTGGTGCAGTATAAACATTAAATATATGTGTTAGCTGATTCCACCAGCTAACTATAACCGTCTCCTAAGTTTCCAATACAACACAGCTAGATCAAGCGGTTTGTGATTTAAACACTAAAGTGCTACAATTACTGCTATACAAGCCACAGTGTTACAATTTTCTAATAGATTTTATTGCTTCTCATGTTTACACCTCACTGAGTGTGTTTGTGTAGGTTTATTGTTTACATTCGCTGTGACACTACTGTAATTGTCCCACCTGCAAGGCAGTGGCATGTGTAGGTGGTATCTGTGGGCATTTGGCAGGTGCCCCCATTGAGACACGGTGAAGGTGAGCATGGGATGTATGAACTCTCACAGTTGGTGCCGGTGAACCCTGGTTTACAGATACACCTGTAGCAAAGGCAGAGTCAGTTTCATTTAATCAACTTTTTCAATCTCAACTGAAAAAAATCTGCTACTTCTTCTGTAGAAATGTTTGGAAGTAGCAACATTTTTTCACATGTGATCACCGTAAACTCACTTGTAAGAGCCAGGGGTGTTGACACAATCGCCTTCATTCTGGCAGGGAGAGGGTGTGTCTGCGCATTCATTTGTGTCGTTAAGGCAGCGCGGACCTTTGTAGCCAGGAGGACAGGAACAGGTGTAGCTGCCACCAGGCAGAGGGCTGCACCTTCCTCCATTGGCACAGGGACTGGAGAGACAGCTGTCCTCATGCTCACAGCGTGGACCTGGGGATTGAGGGGGAAAAACACTAGGACCTTAGCTGTCAGGAGACCAGGAATAGTACCAGATGTTTAGGGCTTAAATAATTGGTGTTAAACAATACAAACCAAGTTTGTTACTATCATACTGTTCACATGGGTTTAAGTCATTCTCATCGACAGCTGGAAAAAGCTGCACAGGCTGTTTTTTCTCTTGCATGAACCAGTATAGCTGCTCTCTGTTTGTTAATTTGCTTATAGAAAGCTGCCACACTTTTCCTTTGCTTAGAAGACAGGCAGATTGTTAGGAATTTTCACTAACATGTAAACGGTGAAATAAATATTTCTGGGCACAACCATCAGGCAGTAATGGTGTGCATCCTACAAAAGCACCTTCCACTGTTTCAATAAGATGATTGTTTAAAACTACAGTTAATAAGCTAAAAGAATCATCACTGCCTAATAATTAAGAGGCAATGTTATATGCAGGGTTTATACAGGAATTAATAACTCAAATTTAATGCTTTTTAATGCTCTTAGAAATAATTTTAATGCCACCAACAGGTACCCGTCGACAGGCTGCAGCCAGGTGCCAAATTCCTTGTTTTCCAACCACTTTTGTTGAAATTAGCTTTTTTCCCCTCATTCTCTAGCTTTTTCTTCGACTCAAGCTTCTTTTCTGAACATACAGCTGTGCGATCAACAGGAAGCAGTTCAACGCAATTATATCGTGATATGTCTGACGAAATTGTTTTTATAAACATTTATTTTGAATAAAGCAATTTAAAATGCCACAATAAATACATTTAAATACATTTTTTGAATTTTTACGGAAATACATTTAATGAATTTTAATGCCAATTAAAGGCCTTAATTTAGACAATAATAATTTAATGACTTTAAATAATTTTTAATGACCCGCGGAAACCCTGTATATAGTCAGACTATTTCTACTCTACAAAGGGGACAACAGCAAAAATATTCAACATTCAGAAACAAAACAGATTGTATTTGAAGATAGCTACATGTAGCATGTATTTATTCAATGTTTTTTTCTAAAAGGAGAAAATAAAAAATTAAAGTTTATTGATGTTCCAATAATGCGAATCGTTATAGCTCCTATAATCAATGTTATACCAGAAATGGGTGTAATTTATTGTCGTTTTTGTTTTTTTTAATACGTACAAGTTTCTAACTAATGTTATTATTAATGTTATTATGTACTTTTACTAACTATTGCCATGCTAAAAAAATCTTTGACAACCCGATGACTAATGTGTAACCATTAGTGGTTCACATAAATTTAAGTTTTAGAGTTCCTCCTGAGATTTGGATAACTTTATATTTAACTAATAGGTTGATAAAATTGGTGAAAATGGGCAACACTGGGGGAATGCCTCTTAATGGGCCCGATGAGAAAGAAAACAAATAATCGTCATGCTCACAGTCAGATCCTAATATGACTCAGCACTGTGACATTTAGGGGGGAAATGCAAGAGATTAGGCAATCAGAGCCTTTTCAAAATCTTTGGTGGAATTTCCTGAACTGGATCTTTATTAAACGTGTCCTTGTTTTTTTTACTTCATAGGCCCCTCTCTTTTAGTGAAATGTTGAGACACTGCCAAATAAAAAAGCTGAAAATAAAATATAAGTTTTTCTTATGAAAGGAACTGTGCCACTGTCACCAAAATAGAAAAAACAATTAACTCAATCAAGGTCCAGAAACTACACAAAACAAGTAATACAATTAAATTTTCACTGGTTGGTTTTCTTTTAACAAATAGTTGTATGAGGTGAACAAAAAGGTTAGTGAACATCATCTTACCTGTCCATCCTCTGCTACATTCACACTTGTACTTGTCAAGCGACAGCAGGGTACAGGTACCCTTGTTTAAACAGGGATTGTTGGGATAACAAGTGGAGTTCTTGGGAGTTTGGCAGTACTGTCCAGTGAAGCCGAGAGGGCAGGTGCAGAAAGCGCTACCGGGAACGGGCCCGCCAGCTGACATGGAAACAGAACAGTCCCCCCCATTCCGACAGTATCTTGGGTGACAGGGGTCCTTGTACTGACAGTACTCTCCCAAAAAGCCTTGAGCACACCTGTGGCCACATGAAAAAAAAAACATGGAAATCAGCTATCAAATGGACAAAACCACAAGGGAATTTGAAGTTAGCAGCATTCAGGGCAGACAATACGGCAACAACCAAAAGAAAAACGTGAATTGAAAAAAATTGACAATTGTGCTTAAGTGCTTTAAGGAGACGCAAACAGACACAACAAGAGTGAGTTTCACTTAGGTGGATGTAGTACACCACATCAGACAACTGCTAACAAGTGCTGCAAGTATCATCTGCAAAACAAATCCTGCTCTACAGCACACATCAAAGTGCACCAGTGTCTAATTGCTTTCTGCTGCGACAAAGTGACCTAAAGAGCAGTATGTGGGGAACCACATCCCTATAAGAGAAATTAGCAAAATGTGTGGTTGTTCCTTAAGAGAAAGTGGTTATCAGGTAGTTTGAACATTTAAGAGTTGATTGTTTTTTTTTTTTAAGTTATTCAGACGGTTTCAGTTTGATTTTTTTATTCAACCTTGATCCACTCCACTATGACAGAAGGAGCTGACAGACATCCTAATCCTAAAAGTGCTACAGGAAGGAGCGTGAACACAGAGCTGTTGCCCCCTGAATCTAACTCAGAGAAAACCAAGAGGGCTGGTACCGTGGAAGGGTTAAACCAGGGTCATGGGACAAGGAGAAGTTAAAAAGCAGAAGGATGTTATGTAAGGTTATATGGAAGTTGTTGGCAATGCCTGACAGAAAAGCAAAAGAAGAAATGTTAGTAGCGTAAAACGGACAATGTACAAATCCAAATATTTTCACACTTATTGTTAAGTTATTCTGCATAATATATTCGGTTCAACCAAGGTCATCATAGGTGTCTTTTTCTCATTGCACTTCAAAAATTGTATTCATCAGCCCTTTCCTTTTACTTCCTTTTCTGCTTCAGCAAAGCTTTTCCTCCACATATTGCAAAGCTTGGAGACATACTCTTGCACAATATGTCCACTAGGGATCTTTTCTGGCACAATGTTCCCTTTGTGACTTTCTATTCCTCTGTTTTTTCTCAGTCACTCCCACTCTCACTCATCACTTCTCTATGCAAGGCAGTTTTTGGTCAGAGATAGTATACTGTTAGTGACAAAAATGTCTGTAGTCAGGTAGTTTCCTGTGTAAGCTGCATAGATTCGTCATCTTTGTGTCTGCAGAGGCACATGGCAGACATGCTGCCTGGGGACCGTGGGCGACAGAGCAACCTGCTGCTTCTTATAGAGGCATCTAAACTTTCCTCCCAAGAGGAGCCGAGGTAAAACAACAGGGCACAGAGATCCATGTCGCAGGGACTAATACACGGGAATGTTAACACTCCATATTAAACCATATCACAAAAAAAACTTAAGAAAAGAAGGAAGAGAAGCAGAAAACATTGCTGTAATGTCTAAATGAGGTAGTGGAGTGGAGAACTGTCTTAAATTTAGTCTCACACATAACTTATAGTTTGAAATTGCTGCTCCACCCCAAAGCAGCTTGAAGCTATTAGGTTGTAAGCGCATGGGAAAGGAGGGGCGTTATGAATCACGTCAAACCCGAGGCTCACAGATCGATCATATCCTAGAAACTTCTGCCTGGTTCTGTGTGTGAGTCACAAATAAACTCTCCTCAACTAAAAAACAACTGACAGTAAAGCCCCACTCTAACTGAGCATGTTTAAAGATGCAGTGTGCAAAGGCACTGACATATAAGCAGACTAAGGAAAACCATATTTTTGGAGTGAAACTCTTTAGGCTAGAGATGCACCAGCAAACAAGCCAGAAACAGGAATTTGACACTTTTCTTTTGTTGTTTATTTTTAACAGTTATCAGAAATTAAACAAAAAAATATATTTTCTAAACATCCTAACAGATACTTCACTTAACTTGTTCGAGTATGATAAATATTCTGAAAGGTTTAGGAACATTTTCTTGATCTATAAACAGGATAATCTTATAAATCCTTAAGTTTTTAATGGGAAGAGTACTAATACTTTCATTAAAGGCATCTGCAGCACATTTTAGAATACTAAAAAAAAACTTAAAACCCAGATGCATGTCAGACCTCACTGAATGGAAAGAGGCTTTGGCTGAAAAGCAAATTCACATTTGTTCATGCCCATGTGTGCATGTTTCACCAATATATTCACAAATTATCTGATCTTTATGAGAGATTTGAAAACAGAAATTTTGAACTTGGAAATTAGTGTAAAAACTAGGTGGAAGTTAACTATAAATTCCAGTCCCTGCAGAGTGGGATTTGTTAACTACATTTGTAAACAAAATCAAGTTGAGGTGAAATATACGTCCTCTGAAGGATAATATTTAGATTACAATAAACCAAATACATTATTTAATAAGCTAAAGGTTGAGGAACTGAGTAAAAAGTTAGGATTCCCAACCTCTTAAAAGCAAGTGTTTTGTCGTAGCCATCTAACAGACTGACATAAGTCACCTTAAATGGATTCTCTTTAGCAAATGGTCTCCTATTTTCCTGATGAACCAGAACACTTTTTTCAATTCCCTGTATTACTGACATTGATTCAAAATATCCATATATCTGGATGTGTTAGCAAACCCCACAGGCTTTCTTTGTCCTAATTGTTCTAAATTACTTCATAAATACCAAAGGAAAATGCAAGACAAAACACAGGCTTCATCGTTTTCATTTTCTTTGCATTTTCTTTTTTTGCTGACCTCCAGATGATAATTAAACAACAAGATTAGATGTGCGATGAGGGATATGTGATTTGATGTACGTGAATAGTGCTGTGAGGTCAGTAAACAGGCAGACAAGATGATAAATTAGAAATGTGAAATCTTCAGAAAGAAGACAGAGTGCAGATTAGACATGGTCACAGTCAATCTCCCAACTTCTCTGTATCAACCACTCCTCCACACACTTGAGTATTCAAGACGACACACAAACAAACAGTGACTTTCCTCCCCAGTCTGACTCCCCACAGTAAACACAAACACAGCTTGGTCATGATATCGCAGCAAGACGGCGGCCCTGGGAATAAAGCTGGCTAGTTTTTGTTCGGGTCACCTCCATGCCCCCTGTGCTAGAGTAATGACACGGCCTTTTGCCCTGCAACGTATATCACATCAGCAGATTGTCACACATAGAAAATCGTGTCCTAGTTAATGTAACGTTTACCTTTCCCTGGGAACATTTTCCTCTCCGTCTTAAAGTACAAAGGGTAACACAGACCAAAAAGTCTAATTACCTCATGAGATATATAAAATTAAATGTTGAAATCTTTTAGTTAGATGGTGATTTATTACATCTTTTATGTGTTGTTTCTGAGAGCAGAGCCACTCAACTGCTATAACATCTGTTCTGAGAGTCTCTTTGAACTCAGCTCCACCTGTCAAGAATTAGCTGCCTGTCAAAGATTGTTTTTTTGTAGAAATTTCAAAGTGGTGACAGGAAAGATGCATGGTAGGCTCTATTAAAATTCTATCGCTGCTATCTAACCAGTGTTGACAGAGCTAAAGGCAGTGGCGTCAGGAAGCGATACCCTGTCCTTCAGGTTTCGCTACCAGATAGAGAGCTCATTATTAGCCGCTGGCTGTATCACTAGAGCTCGAGGCAAACAGACAAGGCTGTGCATGATTCACATTATTGTCAGGGAGTGGTGTCTCACGGAGGAAGCTCTAACCAAATACTCTGTCACACACACTGTGGTTAAAAACAACACAGGTCACAATGTGATTCTTTTGAAATATTTCTAAACATAAAACCAAGTCAAATATTTTCACACAAATCATTGGACAGAAACCTTTACAAACCAGACCCTCTGCTTTTATGAAACAGCCCAACAGAGAAAGACTGTGCTGCCTCTCACTCTATGGCTTCCTTTGTTTTTACTTCATGAGGATTTTTCCCCCCCCTCTTCTTTTCTCTACGTTTATTGCAGTTTCCTTGCAGGCCCTCTTTCCTTCTCTTTCTCACTCCTCCACCTCTTCTTTCTAACCCATTCTTGAGGTGTCAGGTTTCTACAGCTGGTTCACATTAGCGCCCCCATCTCATGCTCACCCCTTCTTTACTCTCACTCTGCGCTCCTTCATTTTCTTCGTCTCTCCTATAACTCATGCTGACCTCTGCCTATCCTGGCTAGCAGTGGAGGTTTTTTAGTAAGCACTGCACTCACTCATCTAAGCGTCTTTGCTCCCAATTCCTTTATCCTAAGTGGTCCTTTTGTCTGATTGTGTGTTTTTTTTTATATAGCTTTCCACCTACATCTCCATCCTTAGTTATGGTAGAGCCACCCCCACTTCCTCTTGCTACTATTCCTTTCTCAGCTTCGGTTAATAATTTGTTCTACCCCTGCGGCCATCCCGAAGAGCTGGAGTCGGAGAAAGAAGACAGCATTAACCGGCTCAAATTTCAATCCCTGGATCATTCCTTTACTTGGAGCATAGATGGTCTATTCACAGATTTTCTTTTTTTACATGGATACATACAAATTATGCCACATTTAATTCTATCTAGAAAAATGCAACTTCTAAGTATTAGTTATGAGGTAATCAATCGATTAAAAAGTGATATAACTGGAGACTGGCACTCTGAATAGGCTTCAAAATTTTCAAAGGATATTAAAAAGCAGCAAAATTAAAAAAGTTTAATCAGTAAACCGATCAAAGAGGTCTACATTTGATGCCGTTTTTAAGTATAAGCTCCCTTCTGTTTCCCTTCTGTTCCATTTACGGCCTCCATGTTGACAATTTTTATAGCTCTGACTGTTCCAGCAGTAAGAAATCTGATATATGTGTGATTTCTTATATTTCTGTTCAAAAATACTGATGGAAACATTTTTCCTCACATTAGATCACTAAAAACCTCATACTCTCTTAAAATTGGAATTGGCCCATCATACCCCAAACACTGAAAAATAGGGTGAGACACAGGCAATGCCTGATTAGTGTATCATTAGTCAACAGTGGCTGTTAAATACATCGGTTATAGCTGTTCTTCTCTCCGCCCCCCCCATCAGTTGGAGGTGACTTAATGCTGCCGCACTATGCTTTTTCCAATATTTCCTACTAGTTTACAAACAAAAGAGCAAAGGTAGTAAAAAATACCAGTTCATTTGTAGGACTAGGTTCCATCAAGGCATTCCTGTTATAGTTAAAAAAATTAAATGACGACAAAAAAAAAAACAGAGATCAGTGTACAAATGAGGTGGAGTAATGAGAGAAAAGAAATAAGAGCAAGAGACATACCAGAAGGAAAAGGAAGTCAGGCAGGCGGACTAAAACCATCAGTGTTGACCGAAAAAAGGCGTGTCGCTCTGGGTGGAGTCCACACGAGCATCAAATGGTAAAATCACAGGCCACGTTTAGAAATGCATCCAGAAAGACTCATCCATGCTGGCGTGGTACACAGCACAAATCCCGTTTAGCCTGCAAATGTTCTCAGTGCCCTTGTCTGCATGCTGCTCTTTCATTATCCTATCCCTGTGGTTGCTTAAAGTTAAGTTTTCAACAATATGTCTGTTGCCAGATAAGTTTCACATCAAGCTCTACAGTATGCATAGTACACTGTTGGCTGATTTAGAAATACACAAAACAAACAGTGTAACTAACACACAATTATGGCAGCAGATCCACTTCCTTGGGTTTTCTCTAAGCTTTTTTTTTTACTCTTGTTGTGTTTCTAAGGGATTGTTTAAGGGAAGGGAGGGATTTGTGCCATAAATGTTATATCTTTGAGGCCATGTTTGTGGGAAATGTAGGAAAAATTATAATCACGTTGTTTATGTTTGTTATACAATGCGTTCTGGTATTTTATCGTTAAGGGTTGGGGATCGAGAATCAAGTGGAATCGGTTCTAACTTCCTTGAATTCTCCTGGACTTGTCCTCCTCTAAATTAGCACAGCTTCTGCAGGGAGAGCAGAGCCTTTTTATACTCTTTTTCCTCTTACTTTACTTAACAGATGCCCATCTTTTTTTCTACACATTCCGGATAGAATGAAAAGCACTTTAACAATGAGCTACCAAGCTTATGATTTATTTAAAGCAAAACTTCATCTATTGTTTATTTTAGTTCATTTGTGGTGTTTATAAGATAAAACCCCATTAGCAAAAGGAAGGAGTAGAAAATCTGAGTGTTCTTTGATTTCCAAAAGTAAAAGATCACTGCTTTCTATTCTAGCTGAGTGCAGCTGAGGTGCGCTGCTTTTTCCTCCAGCTCAGAAAATCAGCCTAGCACCACTATTTGGGTGAATTAAATATAAATCGACTTATACCTGAAGCAACACACATCGAATATGTGTAAATGTGTTTTAATGAGATGAATAAAAAATAAATGTTCGTGTGAAATGCAACTCTGTGAAAAGAAAATTTACAAGATTATACTGAGGTTCATAGGTTTTATATTTATATACCGGTTGAAAATAACTTTGTAACAGTTGAATAATGTTATATGTTCAATGAATTTCATCTAATTGCGAAGTTCAGGACATTTCATCCAGACAGAACTCAGTTAGTTAATTTAAAATGTAAATTTTATTATCCTTCCTCTTAAAAGAATCGGAAATGAAACAATAAAATCAGAACCAAAGCATTTTTTAGGATGTGTACATGTATATATTATGTACATGTATATATATCCATTAACTTTTGTTATAAATTGATATATCAAAAGTTTGTGTCCAACTATATTTCCAACAAATGTCAAGTTTTCTTTATTGGGCGATCAAAGGACCGGGTTTGTTTTTTCCATTTGTACTCTATTCCTACTCCATTCCCCAGCTTGCCCATTAGTTTATCAAGGTTCATCTTTACAGATCCTGTCCCTTTAGGATGTATGTAGTCAGGTTGTTGGAGTAGAGCTTCACTTTTAGAGTTAGACCAATACACTAGAGGAGTCTTCGCTTCAACACAACCAACTCCAATATTTACTCATTAGCGGTGCTCTGCATTAATTGACTGCCACCAGTAAGGTAATTAAGCTATTTGACTGAAGTTTTTCAGGCAAGGGACACATCTATGCTGAGTTCAAATTCAGTGGCTGCATCTTCCAAAGGCCAGATTCGTTGGGTGATTGCATCATAGCGTGGTGCCGTGGCCTGCTCGGATTGAAAGACTCCTCGTTATGCAGCGGATAAATGCATCCTTCTTTTTGCATGTTTTGAAGGAGAGTTCCGGTGCATCCTACGTATCCCAGGATTCCTTGCTGCGTGCTCAGAGGAAAATGGTGAATGGCGCCGAATAGTGGTGAATGTTGTAAGTGCAGTTTAGTATAATACAAGCATGTGAATAGCTCTATGTGAAATTAATAAAATTTGTTGTTTTAAATGGTTTTTGAGTTAAATATGTGGCGGGTAATGTTTGGTTTATTGAAAGGTTTTATCTGTCCCTGTGCAAATGGGTTTGGCTGACATTTAAGCACATATTCCAATATCTGTGCAAGGACTATAAAATGGATATTCACGACGACGGTACTGCTGCTAAAGCATCTTGAAAATGTTACTAGCACCCAGAAATGTAGTGAGAAGTTTGTTATCCATTCTTTTCCTGCTTTGTGTGAGAACCGTAACGGTTGCTAGGCGACAGAGCGTACAGGCGGTGGACCTGTTTGAATCCAGAGCCAAACTCTTCTGGCCTCCTTATTTACACGGACCTCGAAGAACCAGGTCTTGGTAGACCGGGTCCTCGGAGGACACAGCCACTGAAATCGAACACACCCCTAGGGAATGCAAGACACCGACCCTCTAATATTTTAGATTGAGATCACTGCTCTAAGCAGTTTACTCAGATCTCTAAATAAAATTGTAAAACAGGGCTGGGTAATTAATACCTTTTGTAAAAAAAAAAAAATTACACTTGAATTCTGGCAAAATCATTCAGCCCTAACAAATGAAATATCTTTTTAATCCAAACCTGAAGGTAAATTGGTTGAAACACTCGTTTTTATTGCTACGGCACAGCTAAATAAGCTCTTCTTTTCAAAACAGATGCAACGACAACGTTCAACCTGATGACAAATAGAGGTACGTTTAACCTCAAAGTGGAGGTAGACTGCAGAACCCAAATACCACCTGTTGCAGGTTCGAGGCCCAGCCCTGCTGACCTTTGCTGGATGTATCACCCCTC
>NW_015150714.1:759169-792068 GCF_000732505.1 Cyprinodon variegatus
TTTCATGTCTGCATACTTTAAAATATAACTAAATAAAAGCCAATACAGCCTAAAAAATAACCTGTAAAGTGTCACATTTATGAGTGGCAGAGGAAAACTTATCATTCCACAGTATGTGGGTTTATGATCTGGTTGCTACATTCCCCACTTCTTTGAAAGTCTTCCCCTTTCTGAGGAAACTAAATTTCTTTAAGGGTTCCAGCCCACCAAACTGTGCAAGAAAGAAAAAAAAAAAAGGCAAATGATACAGCAACATAAGGTGGGTGCAACACAGTTTTCAACTAACAAATGGTCACGCATACCATGAGTCATGCTAAGCTAAAACTCAGTCATCCAAATATATTGACGCGCTAACGATGACCCAGGCTTTTATATGGCAGCATGTGAGTCTGCTCTCAGCTCAATATGCCCCAGACCTCCAGATAAAAACACACATATACAAAGAAACTGTTATCACTGAGGTTTGGATGTGAACCACAGCTTTACTGCTGTTGGCTAAGTTGCAGGAAGAAGATAAACCTTTGAGTGTAAGATTGAAAAATCACTGCTTTGGCTTTCATTCCCCTACGTTTCAGCATGAGAGCTTTTGTTGAAATTCTATGCTAAATCCATTTAAAAAATGTTCTGGATGTCTAAAAAGTATGCTTGTGAGCCCGAGAGGTTTTTAAAGTTTTGTGATTTCCCAAGGTGACTAATAAAGAAAAAAGGCAGAGGAAGAGAAAGTTCAGAATAAAGCTCGTAAAGTCATGTGATACAAAATACAGATTAGGTACTGATTATTTAAACACAGACAAGGGATTTATGATCTTCTAACCCTATTAAGAAAAAAGAATAGTTATGCAAAGATTAATAAAGCAGGTGACTCTTCTAGAGCCATCTAAATCCCTACAGCAGTGGATGGACTGGGGAATGGATCACAGAGTGACAGTTTGATGAAGGAGGTGAGGCAGGACGGGAAATGACACTCCTCTCTCCACTTCTTTTGGCTCCACCATCCCCCCAGTCCAAAAGTCTCTCATCATTAGTAAGGAGTTGTGCTCTGAGGTATTCCCTCTCAAATTACCTAAAAAGAGACATCCTCTTTTGTTTTGGCCCTTTCTCTTCCTCTGCCTGCCCTGCAGGTTAATTCTTCCTGTCAGATCAAACAGGCAGCAGGCTCACTCAACCCAGTAAATCTCTTCAAAAATCTGTAGAAAAACTTTGCCAAAAAAAAAAAAAAGCTTCACGAAATGAGAGAGGAAGGAAGGTAATCAGTTAATACTAAAGGGAGATTAAGACAAAGAGTTGTGCTGTGCACAAGATATGGACAGCATGGTATGCTGCTTAATGCTAAACTTTAACATGAACCCAAAATGTAGGCCATAGTTTTAGCTCTTTTAGTGCCTGCCCTGTTTATTGTGATGTAAGCTACAAATACCTACCATTCAAAATGGCATTCACAAATCCTCACAGGGACTTACGTGTACCTTGCACTTCTCACACCTAAAGTTGATGGTTTGTAGCTTCGCCGGTTTGACAACATTACTGCACCCTGCCCTGCAAAAGCAGCCAATTGACTTCTCCCATGGACGTTAGCTTTCTCTAACAAAAGCCTCCCTTCTATTAAGAGTTGGAGTTTAGAAAAAATCTGATAATTTAGGAAAGATCTCTCTACATTTTTGCAATTTTATTTTAGGTAGAGACCTTATTACTCCGTTAAAATATCAAAAAGGTTTAATGAAACAATTCTTTTTAAAAGGAAAAATAAAAAGAAAATAAGACAGATGACAATAATCGAGACTAAAATATGAAAGCGGCAGAATTTTGAGAATGCATTGAACTTCTGCAGGTCAGTGAGACCATGATGAACTATGATCAGCAGCTCCTTCTTCTACCAGAAAACAAAACCACCCCTCCCTTCTGCCAGGACAACACCTTCATGTTACACTCTTATAGCATTCAGATTTGTTCATGCATCAAAACCAAACAATTCATTCTAGTTGGCCGGAATTTCATGCAATTCTGCAAAGGAGAGAAGTGAATGAATGTGTAGGGGAAGCAAATTATATGCAGTTTTTCACATGTTTCTGTGTGCCATAAAAACATGTGGCAAACTTTGAAGTCGTCTTATTTTGGCTATTTTTCATAAATGGCTGCTTTAGTTGGGAAGTGCTTTGCAAACAGATTTCTTCCCAACATATTTTCTATCCGCCCTTATTCTCCAACATGAGATGCTAAATTGAATAGTGTTCTGTGATTTTCAGATCTTGGGAAATTATAGTACAATCTCGCTGCTTTAAATTTTCTCTCTCCCCCATGCATTCCTTGGCTCTAACAAAACTGTTTCTGGTTATATTCACGAACTAACCTAACACCCGTGTCGCAAAAATAGAATAGTTGATCATTTGCTTACTCCTGAAGACATTTGGGTTTTTCTGATTTGTTTTTTTTAGGGTAACAAATAACAGGGACTAACTGCATGTATTCTGAACTGTTGTTCACTTAAGTGCTTGTAAAGACAAAAAAAAAAAAGAAAAAGTTATATTTTCCATCTACATAGCTATACTCCACTTCCAAATTTGATAGAGATTTAATGTATGTCAAAATGGGGAAAGTTGATAGTGTAGAAATGTCTCTGTGTAATAAAAGAAAAGAAAAAAGCTAATAAAAGAAAAGTATGATGACTCTAATAAATCATCCATCTGCTGAAAAGACGCATTTTTAAAAATACTCAGTTCTTCACAAATTCCTGCATTTCTAAACAGGGGAAGTAACTGAGTGGATCTTCTATCTCAGGATTTTCATGTTAAGGGTTTATTTAATTATCAAGCTACTGTGTTTGACCCCCCAACCAGGGCCCATGTGATATTTTATCTGGTTGATGTAAAAAAAAAACAAAAAAAAAACGAAAAAACAGAGTCTGTTTCTTTGGCTTACATTTACAGCAGACCTCTAATCAGATTGTTGCACAATGTGTCTTTTAAACAGCAGCACAGAGAGCACTGGAGAGACTCAGCAGAGGCATCTGTGCGTCTGTATGATAATGTACAAGTTGTTTATGATGACTTGTAAACAGTAGAAAACTAGCTAATAAGTCTAACAGTAGACCTGCTTTTGGTCAGCTGCCTCTTCTTTGTTGAGGAACTTATGTCTGCATGTCCTCAGGGTTGCTTGTCATTCTACCTTAAGATGTTCTGATCACATTTCTTTGTATTTTTGGCAAACTTAAAATATTTTTTTCAAATATTTCTGCCATGAGCTGTAATCAATTATTTTAATATGTAAAAGAGGTGACATCCTACTGTGTGGAGGTTTTCTTTTATTAAACAAAGACATAATGATTACTGAGTTAATGTTTTAAATTGACTACACCATCATCCATTAGCAATTAGCACAAACGGTCAGTAAATGTTAATATAACTGAAGTCAATGTGGGTATTGTGCAAACATTTCCAAACCCAGCATCATCCCTCACAGAGGTTGAAAGTTCAGAAGAGAGTACATTTGCTGAAAC
Organism: Cyprinodon variegatus; assembly: GCF_000732505.1. Classification (NCBI taxonomy): domain Eukaryota; kingdom Metazoa; phylum Chordata; class Actinopteri; order Cyprinodontiformes; family Cyprinodontidae; genus Cyprinodon; species Cyprinodon variegatus. The sequence goes on from NW_015150714.1 coordinate 762,663, forward strand.
TCCATTCAGTCTTTTTGTTATCAGAAAGTCCTGCTTCTCTAACTGTATCTGTATCAACACTAGAAACATGCCTAAACACATCTTTCAAATAATTGTTTCCTTTGAAACAGCTTCTTACAAATCTATGCGCATGACTTAATTTTAGCCACATTTACAGTACCCTTTTGAAACCGTGTCGAGAACCGTCCGAGCATGGTAACAGAGCTTACTGTTGAATAAAAATTTAACGCAACTGAACTGGACCGTGCCAGACAACAGAACCGCTCCAAATGTAGTACTAGTTCAACAGTAGGGCTCGGCATGGTTCAGCTGTGGCTCGGTTCTCTGATAACAAAGAGCGCATGCGTAGAGTGCGTCATCGCCTATTAACAGTCAGCCCGCTCATTTCATGGGTTTTCCAATGTGTCCGGCTTTGAAATTCATAGATCTCTTCACCTGTTCACAACACAGACCTCTTAGCATATTAACAATAAATAGCATCAAAAGAGAGTGGTGCAACCTGGGATGATGCTGAGACCAAGGCTCTCATTGAAATTTGGGTAGAGGATGCTATCCAGGCACATAAGTTCCTGAATGTTATGGGCGAGCCATTTTTTTTTTTTTGCGTAATTCCCGCCTTGAAAGCTGTAGTATCACGGACCACCGATAGGAGGCAAGGAACTGTGCAAGTATAATGTGTAAATGGTCGTAAGAACCAAGCATTGTTCGGACTTGTCACAGATCGGTTTCAGAGGGCTAGTGTAAATGGGGCATTTGAGTCCTCTTCAATCAGTAACAGCCTCTACATTAAAGAGTGATGTGAGAGTTTCATAAAATTAAAATTGTTTTGAAGTTGCTTTTTTGTGATGCTTAAGTCATTTGTGACTAAAAATACTAAGAAAACAAGCTTTCGTTGGAGGCTTGTTCTGGTTTTATGACAGTTACAACACTGATTGTACTAGAAGTGGTCATCTAGATAGTCTCTTGTCTCTTGGGATATAACAAGCTGTACTCAGACTAGAGAATATCATACCTTTACCATATGTAGTCCAGAAGTTGTATTAATCTCTGAGACTCAACACCATTTGCCTTTAACGGTGTAGTATTTTACTAGAAATCATATTCCAGCCTAATTTCCCCCCTGAGAAATAATGACTGAAGTAAAGCTTGAGGCCCATACAAACTGACAACAGGTAAGCCTGCACCTGCAGAAAACATGTTTGCTTGACCTTCAGTTTAACAGAGAAAATGTTTAATGGTGATTAAGAGCTGTTGGTTTTATCTTCTCTTTCTACAATGGCAGCCAAGTACATTCCAACAGCTCTGGGAACAGACACGTTGCAGCATTCTCATCACATCTGATGAAACATGATCAGGTTCATGAACCAGCTATGGCGCGTTTTTGTTGGGAATTGGGCTTGGGAGTGGTGACAGAATTAAAAAGAAAGCTCAAACCTAATTACAAACTACGCTAAATCATCAAAAAGTAGTAGTTTTTGCACTCTGAATGCGACAATCCTTTCCTCACTTGCTCTCATTACTTCAGAGGAAGAAAAAAAAACAAAAAAAAAAGCTACTTAGCCAACACAGACTTGGCATTCTTTGATCGAGAACTTTACTTTTATTTGGGTGAATTTTCTTTAACTTCCTCACACGAATTATGCTTCTTTTTTTCTGGTAACAATAGGAATAATAATAATTGGAAGCAGCAAGTAATTTAGTTAGTTTTTAATCTATGCCCAAACTTGAAGAACAAGGAATCTAATATAACCCCCCCCCAAAAAAAAAAAAAACACTGACTATATTGGTTTTATTCCCAGTGCTTATGCACTCAGTAAAACAAAGAGTCCATTTATCAAGAAAACCTCATGAGCCCCTGAAGAGAATAGGGTTGATTTAGAAGCCATATTTTTGGCTTGGGTTTTCATATTCAAGTATTATTTATGAGGTTCTACCTCATATTTTTATAGGTCTCAGATCACAGTGAGAACTGCTTAAATGAAACTGCAAAGTTTGTGTAAGTTGGTGCATCCAACCAGTGGATCTTACCTGCAGTACTCGGTGCCATTGCTAAAGGTCAGACATGTTGCTTCGTTAACACATGGCGCCTTATCATTCACACACTGCAGAGCTGCAAGAGACATGACACAGGTTAGATTAAAAAAGCAACACTAATTTTAACTTGTTGCCAAAGTTAAGGTACAAATATGGATAATACAGTACATTTAATAAAGTTTAGGTGAAGGCACGTTTTCTTGTAAATTACATTACTCAACATTTCTCTCAAGACTTTAAGCATCTTTGCTTTTACCTGTTCTGCAAGTGATATTTCATCGTTCTCAAAGCTTTACAGCGTCAAATGAATAAATTTAATTATTTTCCAGCATACAGATCATTCAGAAGGTCACTGCATTTTATTTTCCACATTTGGTTTCTATTATTATTAATATGGATATTATTCCAAATGTCATAAAGTTAATACATTACCACAAAATTACACACACTCCTTTATGACAATGTGAAACAGCATTTTTAGGTTGGTAATGTATTATATACAGAAAATAAAAAGATCCCATTAATGTAAGTATCTGCAGCCTGTGCTTAAGACTTTGTAGATCCACCTTTGGTAGAAATTATAGCCACAAGTATTTTTTTGATAAATGATAACACCAGCTTAGTACTACTTTCTTTACATAGTCTGGTCTATTGTTTGCAGTACATCTCAAACCTATCGGATTGGATAGGAGATGTGACCATGTGGTTCCTAGTCACCTATCTGAATAAGACCCTCCTCCCCCAATTGGCTCAGTTTAGGAAGAGTCCTTGTGTTCCCAAACATTTTCCACTTATGACTGATGGATGCCACTGATTTAACTTAAAGGCATCTGAATTTCTTTTCTCTCCAGATTTTCCAGATTTCTACCTAAAGTTAACCCTGTCTTAGAGGATGACAGGCACTTCCTTTGACTCCATGCTTGGCGTTTGTGCTTTTGACATGCATTGTTAAATGTGGAACCTTAAATAGACAGGCATGTGCCTAAAGGGCTGTGTATACTCCGGGAGCAGTGTGTCGCAGTTAGCATGTCGCAGGTATGACACAGATATTTTTAATTTATGCCCAATTTTGAAGTGTGGCCTATATCTGCGTTAACTGCAACACACACACAGACAACCTGGTTTCTGAGCATAAAATAGTCTTTAATCATGTCTAAACAACTAAATTTATCAAAGATTGATTCCATTTTAACCTTTTTATATAATCCATAAGAAAAAAACTTTTTTCTAACTCTCAATGCAGCAAAAACAAAATAGTATTGTTTTCTTCTCACAACCTTGTCTCTGGGGTTCTACCCATTTGCTCTCAACAACACCTGGGTGAAACTTTCTTGTGGCAGGTCCAAGAAGAATTGAGCAATTGGTCAGGATTTGGATGGCCGTTGTTTAATAGGAAAAGCAAAGATGATTTTCCCCTATTGTTTTTGGGCCAGACATTTGGATATTATTTCAGGTGTGGAAACCAGTGGAGTAATTTGTTATGTGAAAAAAATGTTAAGGATTCGCTGCAGAGGAAGTTTTGTACAAACATCTTCAGTGCGACATGAAGCGTTTTGCTCTCCCCCTTCTCCTTGTTAATCTGAAATATACCTCCTCAACAATCAAGCTTTTTTTTGCTCTTGCCACCTTGAGAACAGGAACACATTTCTCAGTTCTTGCAGAGTTTGTAAGAAGCTTTAGGATGTAGAAACATCAAGGGTAAATAGTGGAAACAGTGTGCTCCTGAACTTATTTTTAACTGCTTAGTTTTCTATACTTAATTATGTAACAATTGAAAAGTCAAGATTGGGTACTGTGTGTAGAATTCTGAGGAACAAGATTAATTTAAAAACGTGTGAAGTAAGGCTATAACATAAATAAAGTTGAAAAACACGGAGTGCCTTTCTGGATGAACTGTATGCCACAGTTTGTATTTATTGTCTTGACACATAAACACTTTGGGTAAAAATATGCCTACATGGATACACAAAGCTAAAGATAATTAGAAGTTTAATTTGGCTGTGTTTGTTACCCCCTGGAAATCTTTCTAAGGAAATAATGGAATCTCAAAAGCTTGGCTTACTCTTCTTCTTTTGGTTATTTTAGCAGTAATAAGGCAATAGAATCAGTACACTCTTTTCCAGCTTGGCAGAGCCATCCTGATAGAAATAATTTGCCACAAGCAAGCCAGAGGGCTAGGCAGCAGAAAAATTAGCAATGACGAAGACAACAAAGCCCAACTATTCCCTTCCTGTAAAACATTTATTGCCTGACACATCACCCATTGGGTCTTTGTGACTTAAGAGGTCCTCATGCGCACCAAGCCAAGACCTCATGCCAATCAGAAGTAGGGTTTTCACGTTTTATCAAAAAATATGATAATTAAACTAAAAAAACTGCAGTGAATTTTATCCACATGCTGAATAGTATTTTATAGTCCAAGTATTACCAGATTGTCAAAACCTTATTGAAAGAATATGGGGGTGGGTCAGCTGATTTTGAAGAAACTCTGTTTTTGCAAAACAGTCATTGCATTACAGGAAGTGCACTCAGCACTTGTGTTACTTCCTGCACCTACATTAATCTCAATGTCACTCCACTTAAGCAGTTCTTGTGATGACACAATAAGACCAATATTCGTCCTGTCAGGTAGCCAAGCAGTGCCAGAAATTGGGACATGTTTTATTGCAAAGGGCTATTACGTACAAAGCATGTCTGAACTGCTGAAGCCAGAGAACAACTGCAAACTAATGGTTTAGAGTGTGGCAAGCAGACATACCCATTTAGACATGGAGATACACTACATAAACCCTGTGAAATTTATAATCCCAACAGACATCCCAGCTCACCAACACTCACAGACAGACACTCGGTCGACTCTAAATGTACACTCTACTGGATGTCTTCTCTGTAAACAAACATAGCTTGTCTTCCTAGAACTGATGCATAATAAGAGACCACAGAATATGCTGTGCTATTTTAGTACTACTGAATATTGAGTAGATCATGTAAATACATGACATCATTTCTTCATAATTTGGGCAAAAGGAAATAAATCTTATGTAAATCTTAGAACTCCATGTCAGAACATGCAAAGTATTAAAATTATTTAAACATAAAGACAAATACAAAACAATACCACTCTAACAAAACTAAGCCAAAATGCAGAAGTGTTGGGTAAAATTCCTCAGTGATGTTATAATCATATTCCTTTATCTAAATCATGCACAAATCATATATGAATTGAAATGAATAAGAAATGAATAGCCCTCTTCCAGAAGGACCTTCCAAATGGCAAATTTCTCTGATCAGAGAGAGAGGGGATCTGAGGCAGAGCAAGATTATTGCAATTCAAACAGAGGAAGAGTTGGCTGTTTTAGCAGCCAATCTGCGCAGGGCATCACTTTTTCAGCTCACATCTAAGTTGCAATAATCTTTTTTTTTTGGCTGTGAAAGGTCTCAGACTTTGTTCAGCCTTCAGAAGGGACGAGTAGAAATTATATTGCAGCTCAAGTACTGATTGATACCGACATTGACTCGATATATCAGCATAAATCATGCTAACATTTGTCACTAAGTTTATTTTGTTTAAAATGTCAGAAAAGGCTTGATCAAGTGATATTACTCAATTTTTTTTTTAAACAAAACAGGATCAGAGAACAACTCCACACTTATTAATAACCCACGGGTTATATAATCAGAAGTAAAGTGTTTCCATCAGCATGCTAATATCTTTTACCAGGAATTAATAGTCTAGAGAAGAGGTCTTCAACAGGGGATCTGCGACCCCTAAGGGGTCCTCTAATTAAAATGTCTTTAAATAGTCATTAACATGAATTCAACACACTGTAGTAAACAGATAAATGGAGGCAAAAGATTGCAGTCATCAAAGCACGACACACAGGAGCTCTTTCAAGCTGGGCCCCATTTCATTCACAACAACTGTCCCATCAAAGAGGAATCAGAAACAGAAATACTTTAATAATCCCAGGGCAAAATTACTTTCATTAAATTACTCCATATGCAATAGAATGACTATACGACTATACGTTTTATATACACAATTTAATACAATATATGAAATTGCTCCATCTCGCCATCAGGTTGGGGGTCCTTGGCCTAGGAAACGTTGAAGACCCCTGGTCTTCAGTGATAAAAGCATCATCTGATCACATACTTGCCTATAGGTGACTTTAACAAGGCTTAAAAGGCATGATAGCTTTTCTTGTAACAATTACAATGTTCCCAGCTGCATTTAACCTGCCGATTGATGACCCAATCAAAACTAATCAGAAGAAACTTCCTGATAATAGCCAGCTGGAGAACTGAGCAAGCATGGCTTCATCCAGCATATTAGAAAGAAAAAACGTTATCTCTAGGAGGAAAATGCTGCAAGAGCCCAGATTCTACAAGCTGTAACTGACAGAAAGAAAAAGAATTATCGAGAAATATTGTTTAGAAAAACAATGCTTGTGTGAATATTTCTAAGCATTAACTGCCAAGCTTGGATGCGAAAGGCTAAACTCTCTCGTTTTTTCCTTTTAGAGTCATTGCATTCCTAGACAATTTCCAGACAAGCATATAAAACTATGCAAAAAGAACTTTAAGAGCCATCTTTATAGACAGAAGCCCACAATCCTCACTGCACTTTAAAGTTGTACTTGAAAAGATGTGAGGGAACAATGTGGTCATTCAGAAGATCATCATTTTAAGTTATTGCAGCTAAAATTATCCCCAACTTGAAGTCTAGAGTCACAGCAAAAAAGTCTCATCCGGCCGGACTTATGATTAAACCTCTAAAAACCCTCGATTAGAACACTACATGCTGTTTGCTGAATTATCTTTACGACACATTAAGTAGGGCAGCTTTTTAACCATCTAAAATAGAGATAGAGCGATATGGGTGTTTTTCATTTTGAAATCAGTCTAACTGATCCCCAATACGTTATGCAATTTCTTCTTGAGCTCATTTTTAAAGCCCATATTGCCTTCTCCTTCTACCATTTGTGTGACTTTTATAAACTATATTGATAAATGACATCAATGCATGGCTGCTGAATGCACTAATGAAATAGCAAATGCATGAATGTTTCAGACATGCAGCTGCAAGAGAAAAACACAAATATGGGCCAAAAATATCAGCCAGCTGATTTACTGGTCCATCTCAACTTAAAACACTGACACAATGTTCACATATCCAACAAGCAGAAACTAAAGACACTGGCTGGAGCCAATTAACCATCAAACTGAAGACATTTTATTTATTTTTACTATCACTGTATTTAGTCTGGTCTGTGACATAGAATTTACTGCTACTTTTAGTTTTTCAATCACCTTTAAACAAACGTAGCGTTTATTAAACAGGAGCTAACAACAAGAAAAAGCTTTTACTTCCCTCAGCAGGTCTAACAAGCATCCAATCCAACCTGTTGTAATAACAGGCAGTATCATGCCTGTTATTTACCAAATTTGGAACATCCAGTATAAAACCACATCAACACACCCTCAAAAGTCAATTATCTCATCATGAAGAGGTTACAGATTCTCTGACTGAAAGTTTAGAAAATGTTTCCAAAGCAGACCTGTTGGAAATTAAAACAAAGAGGAAGTTAACATCCATTCAGATTTAGGTGCTGCTTCTGAAGACCTGCATTAGCTGTAGCTATCCTCAATCTCTAATATCAACACAGTAATCAAGGAATATTTGCAAGCATTGAGAACCTTGATTGATCCAACTGGCCATGCCAACAATAAACAACAAAACAGAATGCGTGGACTGATTTTAATTATGAATGGCACCCTTTGGCTATAAAGTCTTTATTTCTTTTTGACTTATCTTTAGTAGTCTGGGCTTCAATGTGTGTAGGCATGATCATCATGTGAAGATTAAATGCAAAACAAACTTACTACAAAAGCAAGTTGTAGTGATTACAATTTGATAAGGCAAAGGGCCTTGAAGGAAGTCTACTGAAAGTATCCGTCTTTTAAGATCCCATCAAAGAGCAGTTTACTGCCTTTAATAACCTCCAGATGATAACGTCAATGCACATATAAAGCATCAGGGTGGTCTGCTAAGTGCCATAAAATGTTCTAACAACTATAGAAAGGACATGAACAAAATTAGTAACGTTAACGTGTATTGATTTTACCACAAATGTGAAACCAATCTTTAAGAATTTTCAAGGATATTTTTTTCCCTTTTTGCAGTGATAAGAATCAGCTATATTTCAATTGAATTAAATAATTTAGGTTGAAAATGATTCAAAAAGGATAAGTGCAAAAACTCTGTTTCCTATTTACCAACCTTTGAACTGAATGAGACTTCCTAAAGAACATCTGATTCAATTTTTGGTGGAAGTCTATCAGCATGCAACATCTGAACTTGAAACTATCTGTCAACTCTACCCTGCAGAAACAACATATCTCTGAGACTGAGGCAGATTCCTCGCCATCTAGGTGACATAGTTTCTTCAAACTTTCCATTTCTTAAGTAAAAAATATTTTTGTTCATTTAAATGTCTGTTTGGACTAACTGTGACGCTGTAAAACTGAATCATCTTGAATATTCTAGCAGATACTTAAAGGCTGACTGGTATTTAGAAGAGTTCATAATTTTAAATACGGAACCATAGCTTTGCTTTCACTGAAGGAAAAGTGAGTGTATAGCATGGATTCCTGCCACTATCATGTTTTACTATGGGTATGGTGCTCTTAAGGTAAAACACAGTTCTGTCCTTGTGGAAGCCACACCTTTGGAAGTGTTTTTAACAATGTTCCTTAGCTGTTTGTCACTGTAATCTAATACTTTCTTAAAAATATTTCTTTTTTTTCAAGAGCTGGTAGCACAGCTTATTTTAAATAATTTTTTGTATTACACTTGAATCAACTTAAATTGTAAGTGGTGTAAGACTCCCATCCCTAATAAATGTGGATATTGGAGAAGTATTTGTACCCTACTTCTGACCGATATAGTAGATGCGTCTCCATCAACCTTTTTCCGCACATCTTGAAGTCGCTCATTAAAATGATGGAAACAGTTAAATTCGAAGAAACCTACTACAATTTCACAAAAACGTTTTTACACTCAGTTGAGGTGGTTTTTGACTGCTTTGAAAAAAGCGTAAATGTGCTTAAGAGGAAATGACAACAAATTTTCGAATAAGCTCTGACGTTAAGTAAAAAAAATGGGTAAGTAAAACTTGACCGATTATAAAAATTTTATTTTTAAAAATAACCCATCATGTAGTCACCATGCTGACAGCAGTACATGTATAAAAATTGCATATTTTTACTCTTTTCACCTTCCATTAGTGTCTGAGTTAAAGGTATAGTGGAGGATTTTCGCGAAATTCTGAAAAGACGTAGGGTTGCACTGGAAAAGAACATCCTCCACTGTACCTTTAAGCTGGATGCACGTTGCTTCTGAGTATTCAAAAAAAGTCATTATGAATATAACGCATTGTTTGCTATATCAGACCCATTTAACATGGACAGGCTTGATGTCACATCCGCAAAACAGCGAGTGAACTGCCGACCCGGAGTACATTCAGGGAAAATAGGTTATAGGTTTATAGATGCGTCAGTGCTGAACTACTCTCATCAAAATATGTTTTGCTTGTAATCAAAGGGCTGTTGTAAAGATATTTGTTTGTAAAGACAAAATGTCTCTTTCAATTTTAACAATTAAAACTACAAACATATTATCTCAAAATCTTAGTACTGGAATCAGGACAACCAAGACTTTGCCATAAGTTAGTAGGAATAAAGAAATGTCTGATAAAGAAACATGCTTGTTTCCATCTTCAGTTTAACATTGAGATTATTGTCATGCTTTATTTACCACCAACTATTCACATAATTAGGATAATAGCAGAGGGAGTTCTAGGAAACCACATCGCCCCTGGTTTCTGATGGAGGACATTTCTGGAAGGGCCGAGTTTGAAACTTTATCAGAAAGTAGTATTTAATAAAGAAATAAAACATAAAAGTAGCTTTATGTGGAAAGTGCAAATAACATGTTCTAAAAAGTATAATATAGAGGGAAAATAAAACCTAACAATCCCCCATTTTCATGAGATTTGAGTTCAAAGAAGTAGGAAAAGAAGTTAGTATAGCAAAGCCAAAAGTCAGCTCTTTTGTTAATCCATGTTTATCTAATATAAATAAACCAGGTCCTCGCCCTTAACATTGCAAAACACTTTCCAGTAGTTATGAGACAGACAAGGCACTTATTTAAAAAGCTTTTCTGTATGGATGCATTGTTTATAATAAGACTTGCACCAACGGGACTTTTCTCTTTAAATAAATGTACATAATATAACAAATTAATAAAATAAAATAAATATTTTTTTGTTAAAATGCAAAGGACTATGTGATGAAATTGATCAAGCCATTTGTACATCTTGAATATTTTAGTAGCTCTTGGATAACAAATCAGTGTATTTACACTGTGCTAGTATCAAAAACATGTCACAACCTGTGTGATAAGGTGGCATACCGGCCTATCACAGATACTGGGAGATACAGGTGACGAATGCTTGTGGTATGAATTCTTCAGCACATCTCAAATCACAGCTGAACAGTTACTGTTTTTTGCTGTTTATGGTGTTAGTTTTTAAAGCACTCTATTGAAAAACAATTGTGTTAGTAAAGAGTAAAAAGAAAATAAAGTTAAAAAAAAAAGTTTAGTGTTTCAAGTTTAAAGCTGTAGATTGATGTCTGTGTCTTTTCAGCTGCTCCCTTACTCAGGGGTCCCCAGAACAATTCATTATGACTTGTTCACAGAGATTTTTCTTTTGATGCCCTTCATGACGCAACAGGTAGTCAAACCTAGGTCCCTTGCATTACAGCACTTCACCATGGCAAAGGTGCTAAAAGCTGTAGATCAATATGGGGAAGCAATTATGAAACTAGACAAAAGGCTGTTCTCAAATGGCAGTCCCTGACTACTTGCAGATATCCATACAGAAGAGGGCAGGAAGTTGTTGGCGCTGAGTGAGGAAGTAACCCCATTTCCTGGAATTGCTCCTCAAGCCTCTTCATCTAGCAAGGTAAAAAAAAAACAATGTTGCCTTGGTAATTTGCAATAAAATACTTTTAGCTCAGCATGTAGCAGAGAGAGAGAGTAAAGGAGAAACCTCAAACTAAACGCCTCCCCCCTGAAGGGAGCTTTCCAGGCCCACACAAACGGCAACCAGAGAATCTCAGCCTAAACCTCACGCAGGCTTCAAGTATTCATTTCAGTTCTGCATCAGATTCAGGGTGGTGTCTAACTGTAGAGGTAGATAAGCCAGCCAAATCAGGTAATTCATGTGATTAACTGGGATGTCTGAAGCTAATTCATAAGAATCCCCCCCTCCAAAACTTTAAAGTCTTCTTAAATCCTGATCTACTACGGAATGAATGTGCACAGGAATATCCCTGTCTTCTGTGACTAAATCAATCACACAAGTTCCTGCACAAACACAGTAACACACCACGACAGGCCACATACATAAAGGCAGGTTATTAGTTTTGAAAGATAAAGGGGCGATTTAAATGAGGTATAAAAGAAAACTATTAAGCTCAAATCCATTGTGATCCTGCTAAACACATGGAAAACTAGGGAGAGTTTTAGCAGAATATAAAGTTGGGCTGAGCTGTTTTGAAACACCAGGACACCAGAACATACTGTTGTGCACATGTTACTGTCAGCGTGCGTCAGAGTGTGATTACAGAAAGAGACAAAAAACAAGGTGAGCAGTCCAGAAAAGACAAATGTAGGGAATTTCCCCACCCTTTTCAGATTCAAATTTATCCTCCTTTCAAAGCATTATGTCTAATCATTTCACTTCATTTTAAACCTGCTGGATAAACCTGATGCATATTAAGACAATCGTCTTTATCAGCATGTTTCAAAAAAGCAAATTCTCACACACTAAAGCTGCGTTGTCAACCTGCAATCTTGACCAACACTATATCAGCTAAATATTTTAGCTCATAAACTATAAAGAGACATTCGAGCTGCAAATTCTGATATCTGTTTATTATAAGTATTGAACAAGAATATTTTACTATCCGATTCAAATTAAAATGTGATTCATTTTAATAGAGAAATTATTTTCTAGGCAACCATTTCCAAATACATTAACTTTGATGCCTTGATCCTTTTTCTTTTGTTCATTTTCCTCTGTATTTCTGTTGTTAGTATAGCGAGCAACATTGCAGATTCAACAAATGACTTCAACGGCACCAGATAGGCTTGAATTACATACCCGTCACAAGATATCCCACAGTTTTAAAATATCCACCATGCTCTCATGCTTTAAAGCCCTTTTCATAATTTGACCCTAACTTTTAGTTGCACGAATAAAAAGAAATAATCTGCCATAATATCAGCTTCACAAATTGTAGTCAATATGCCATTGTCCATGTTGTCTTTTGATTTTTTGTATCCATACTAAAAAATTAAGATATTGTTAAAATAATGAAGTACCAATTACCTGAATTCTGCTTTTTCACATAATAAGTTCTGATATCAAGCCATCAACACACCACAATAAACTAGCCGAAATAACAGACCCAAACTAAAGTTAATGTAGCGCACCGAAAGTAAGAACTCTGAGAGAATAAGAAACCTTTAAAACATATGCGAAAGAAGATATTCTAAGTCACATCATTTCAAACAGCCACAATGTGTCAGTCCAATCTGGAGTTCAGTAAATAATGCAGTTATGTGGGCTTGCTCAATAAAAATCTTTGTCTTCCAGGACTCAGGCCAAAGCTTGATGCAGATAAATCACATTTCACACCACGCTTCAGCAAGGGTCAAATGGAAGTAAACCATGGATGGCACAATTGCTGGTCTTTGTCGGCTTGCACAAGGCAGCACATACAAACACCTAAACAGATGCACATACGCACGGTGGTTTGCCTACTGTTCGCACTGGGGTAAAATATGCAGCCATATGTATGCCCACACCCAGCGAGTAGCACCAGGTCGTGTGGCACAACAATGACACCTACGCTCGTTCAAGAAGAAGAACACTGTAGGGCCACTGATCTGTCAAACTGCTCGCATCTGCCTCACTAAGCTGGGATCCACTCTGCTTATATTGGGTAATTCTGACAGCAATAATTTCAGAGCAATTACTTTTCCGAACAGTCTCGAACATCAAAAAAATGCTTTGTTACATTCACCATAGAGGTTATGTTTTCATTGCCGTTAGTTTGTCTGTTTTCAAAATAACTAAAAAAGTTTCAGATTTCTCTGAAATTTTCAGAGAATGTGCGTATTGTGACTGGCAACAAATTATAACATTTTAGTAAGGATCCGGATCACCACCTGGATCTAAGAATTTTTTGAAAGATTTTGTAGATACAGGTATGAACTTAAGGTGTAAGCTGCAATATGTCTGAGAAATTAGCGACTTTGCGAAGTTCTGTGCATTCCAAGTGTGATTCTAGTTTATCAATTCTTCGTAATCTAATCCAGGCATATTTTCTCGATAATATGCACTAGAAAATTATCATATGCAACAACCTAATGCATGAAAAGCATGACAAAAACCACAAAGAAATAATAAATTGAGATAATACAAAGCATAATGTCAATTTATTAAGAAATATGTAAGCAGCAGTGTTTGTACCATGGGAAATTATGTAATGATTTATAGATCATCTTAATTCAGTTAGTAGGACAGGGTTTAGCTCATTGCATTAAATGAAAATACAATTTAGCTCTTCATACATCAACAGCAAAAATAGAGAAATGGAAGGGACTTGAGTTGGGAGTTTCTATATAAATGAACAGGAGGTAAAGACTTGTAAAAACGTCACAAAAAGAATCAGTGTCATTTCCAGTAAATTTTAGTCAGGCATTCCCCATTACCACATAGTGGGTCAAATAAAACATAAGTTATCATCTTTTCACATTGTTCACCCCAAATCACTGACTGCACATAAACTACACATTCATGCTTTATTTTTTGGCAATCTCACTGAAAACATTTGGCTTCACTGCTGCCTCAGCCATGAAGCAAATCAAAACTTCAGGACAACATTGCTAAAAAAAGAAAAGACCACAAATAGATGATGATATAAGTTAAAGTAAAACAAAAGAAAAAAAAAAAGAAAAAACACAAGTACAATTTACTCAGAGTACAGTAGAAATGCAAGGTATCTCTAAAAATACCTATTTTTGTAGGTTCTCCTTTCCTTACATAATTTGTTTTTTTTAAAGTTAATACTGTTTGATTGTAAGAGTCTTTAAAACACATGTCAAAAACTTTAGGTTACTAATCAGATAAATTTTGTTTTAGCTTACTCTCTAAGAGTTGCATGCCATGCATTCATGCATCCATAACCAGCTTACATGGTCATAATGTTAACAACATTTATGGAACAAATGCCCTTTGCAACAAATATAAGTGATGAGTAACATTTGGGTAGCACAGACAACAAAGACAATAATAATGTTGCCTTTCTGAATATTTTACTGTCAAAAACTATATATCTGAACATGCGTAGCATTGAGAGGTAAATCATACAGAAGTTACCAGTATCAAGGAGCGAGGTTATGGTTAAAATAATAAAAAAAACTCTTAGAGATAACATAGAATGTTTTAAGTGCTTTAAATAAGATGTTGGAGAATGTGATCGAGAGGTTTATGTCTGGGTGTACGATGCAGCACCCCAACCTGTTGTTGTGCACAGCCAGTCAATTTGCTGAAAAATAGCTATTTTACATTTTAAGACAAGTATAGCCATTTGATATATCTCAATTGTTAAAACAAAAAATGAAAAAAAAATGACAAAAGAGAGTCATGATGTTGAAATTAAAGGACCGTCAGCCATCACATGTATTAAGGTTACTGATTTTTTAGCTTCTGTTTAGGAAGCTACAAGCACTGTGTGTGTTGAGCACTGGACAACAGATCGGCTACCAAAGCCCATTTAACTAGCAACATAATAAAGCTTGTTATGGTTATGGTTGTGTTATTCCACCAGGAAAACAGCAGCGTAAATGTAAAATAGCATGGAAATTATTTCTAGCTTCTTATCTACAGCTAATGGCCATGTATTAATCTTTTTTAGCACAGATATAAGAGACACTTTAACACAAAAAGCAATGACCTCAATGACAAAAAGAAAGCAGAATCATCACAAATTTTACAACATCAGCAAAAAATAAATGCTGCATTTATTGAGTAACTACTTTAAAACTAAATAGAGGTATCTTCTCTTTCCAATAATCATTAAAGCTGTCTAAATGTAAAAAAAAAAAAAAAGGATCCATGTAAAAATTTTCTGCAGTTAAAAAAAAAAAAGCAGATCCATTAGGGGTTAAAACCTAAAGGAGGCAACTGTTTTAAAATGGAAAGGCATGCTGCAGTGTCTAAAACAATCATTAGCAGGTAAAAGCGCAAAAAACAAAAAAGAAAAGTAAGCCTTTGTGCACCAAGTGGAAATGTGTGTGTGTGTGTTTAAGAGAAAGGAGGAGAGGGAAACAACAGAGAAGGGAGGAATGTCAAACACCAACAGCATTCCAGTGTTTCTCCTTGCACAGCCTGCAGCCCTTTACATTGTGTTTTTCCTCTTTTGTCTGATATCACCATTCATAATTCACCTACAGTGCATGAAAAATACAGCACGAATAAGTGAAGAAGAAAAAAACAACAACCATCACACAAATTTAAGTTAAATGGTTTCAAAAAATTGTGATAATAAATACATTTTACCATTTGGGTACACTGAAACACTGGGTAGTGTATTGCTATTTTCTATCTGCAACCAAACTGTTTTGTTATAATCGCTTTGAGTTTAATTCTTATTGTAATTAGGCACTTTTTCAAATAATGAGGAGATAAATAAAAACAAACATCAGATGCTTTTTATTGAATTGTTACCGGGTTTAAACCATGCATCCTTTAATTGTCCTTGTATAGACCCAATGACTCATTCTTCAGCAAGCCAAGTCCATTTCTACTGGATAGTTTAGAAGAAAAGCAATGAAAACATGTTTCCCATGTATTAAACCTATAAAAGATAACAGACTATAAACCCAGTTATACAAAATCACCAAAAATGCAACATGGTGAAGGGGGAAAATGATGAGCACCTCTGAACAGACATGTAAAATACCCTTTAAAATTGATGAGGTTACAGTCATCAGAAATCTAAATACTGAGAAAGATTAAACTTCACAGATGAGATTTTATCTTCTACATTTTTCTGTTTTTAGACCCAACAAACTGCAAATCTTTACTTTTCCAGCTTGTTATTAAAGGTGACACGAAACACTAAAATATTCAATTCTGATGTCATTTAATATTTAAATGATTACATCAGTTTCTTTTAATCATCACGCCTCTTTTCCATCATCATTTCCCTAACCCTTTCCATATATTTAAGCATTATTATTTCACATCCGTATCTATTTTGATCTAAATATCAAGCTCAGTGAGACTTTATTCTACTGGATATATCTGTTATTTGCAAGCAAAAAATTTATAAATATCACCTGAAATACAGTAGCCTAAATAATTTTGCATCCTTCACTAGCGTGATGTTGCACATATAGATACTGGTTGTATTGACCTCTATGCTTGATCATATAATACAACAGGATTATGTTTTCAAATGGAAATTTAAAGCTGTGAAATAAGAAGTTTATCACCTACAACATGTTCACAATCCAATATGGCTGCCTATCAAACCTTAAAGAAAACAACAACAAAAAAGAAACCTATATTCAAAAGAAAATGTGTGTAGAGAGTTATTATATTCACATATTACCTGATCTCTACACAGCTATTCATAACTGAATGGTTGTATGAAAAAAGAAAAACAGAGAACCTAAACATTTTAATAATAAATCAATCCTAATCAGTAAGAAAACAAAAATCCTTAATCAGAAGGTCAGATTTCAAAGAAAAGCAAAAACTTGAACAGACCAGGAAAGGCCTGATCAGTGCATCTCTAAACTTCACCCTTGCTGTCCCTTTTATCCCACACACTGAGAAAATATGCACTTGACATTTCAACTGGTTCAAAACGTGCCAGGTAGCTGATAGAACAGAAAAGCCCAATGCCTTTGGAAAGTATGCAACATAAAACCCATTTAGTATCCACCTCATCCTTTCTGGCAGTTTTTCTGCTTCATCACAGCAGCCTAATGAAGGTTAAATGTCCATTTTGAATTATTTTCATCTAGATGTAAACATCTGGACAGTGGTGCAACGCTGCTCAGATTAATACCGTAATGTATGGATAAAATAGAACTAATCATATTCCTTTCCAGCGTTTTAAGAGAAAGGCAACCATTTTAAGCAACTGAAACCCAAACTTAACAAAAAAAAGTTGATGTTTTGTTAAACGTATAGGTAAATCTATAGATTTTACGTGACGAAAAAAGTTGCGCCAAAATGGGTCTCGCTTAAATTAGGAGGATTTTAATTTACTAACTTTTTTCGACACAGGTCGCCTAACTATAAAGTCAGAAAGAGGCAAACAGGCGGTGAGCGAGAAAGAGAGATGCTTTGCGTGCCCCATGTCCCACAGATGCCGAGGCAACAAAACGTGTTTAATACCAACTATAAACTACCACCAAAACATGTCTTCGACAGGTAGAAAACTTACCTAGAGATAACGGCGGGAAGAAGACGCCCAGGACAAGAACCGTGCCTAAGAAGAAGCCGGGTATGTTTTCCATATTTTCTGTAAAATCCACATAGGGCAGCCAGCCCAAAAGTTGAGCTGTCTCCCTTCAACGGTTACTTCTCGGTAAAAAATGTCTTACTATGAGGGTTAACGCTAAATCCAAATGGTTAAAAACAACTTAAGCGCCTATTTACATAATACCACTACTTGTCTACATGCGCTCTATTAGCTGTTACTTTAAAAAAGTTTAAAAGATATCGTCCCCAAAAAGAGTTGGCTTCATCCTCGCAGTCGCGGCGCTGAGAAAGTCTCGCACCTCTTTACGCTGAAGTCAACACGCCTCCAAAACTCATATCCTTCCGCTCAAAGTCACAGGATCTATTCTTCGGATTAAAAAAAGATAATTAAAGTATTTACACCCAAGATCTTTATTTGAATAGGGTACCTTTCAAAACGTTTTTAAATACGTGAGATGACTTATGTTTTGCTTGGAATATGTGGTGTAAAGAAAAAAATAAAAGAAAAGAAAAGAAAAAAGAAGTAGTCGTTCTCAGTTTTGTCGTGGCGGAGGAATTTTTTTTTTCTCATTTTTCTACTTCTGGCGGAGTCTGCTATGACTCAAAGTTAACCCGTTCTATGAGTTCTTTTTCCTCTTCTCACCGTAAAATGCGCGTTTCCTTTATTTTCTTTTTACACATACCCCTTTCTCTCTGCTTTTAAGTTACCTTTACTTATCCCAGTTATTATCATAGTACTTAGGGTTGCACCGAGGTGCCAATCACTGCGTTCAGGTAATTTGAGCTGCAAAAAAAAACAACAACCAAAGTTTTACATAGAAAGCAGTGCATTAAAGGGACTACATCTCTTTTGTGCATAAGGGTTTAAAACTGTTTTATTTGTGTTGGTTATATAATATTCCATTTTATCTCAGTAGATTCATATGATTTCTTTGCACAATTTGTGTGGATGATAAAAAACTGATATGAAAAAAAAAGGTTTTTCAAAAGCATCAGCATCTGCATTGAACCCTGCACAATAAATTAGATTAATGTTAAATAAAAATAAAAAAAATCATTGATTATGTGACAAACATCTGGATGATGAACAAACCTGTTTGAATGGATGGTTGAAATAAAAATATCAGCATTAACATGATTCTATATGTGTCAAAATGTTTAAACTGATTGATTGATTGAATTTATTGATCTTACAGCAGAGAAATTAACTCGTTACATCCGCTCAAATAGGGAAAAAGAGAAGAAGAAGGTGCCAAAGGAAGAAAAAGGTGCATGGAGTATATACAGTATATACAGTGCGTCCACATATGACAGATGAAGTGTTTTTTGTTTTTTTTTTCCTTTCTTTTTATAGTATTATACAGGGTTATTGCACCGGGTATTTACATGGGTATTTATATAGATGGATATTTATATATAGCTATTGCACTGGGTATCAAATTTAAAGAAACAGGTTATTGCACATGGTATTAATAAGTAATTGTACATTATACATTGCACAAGTTATGCCGTTGTAGCATTGTAAACTGACAATTCATTGCAGCACTTCAGCTTCAGCATCCAAAAAAAAATGAAAAATGAATTTCACTTTGCTTAAGCTCTCCAAATAAAGATATTTCCTTTAAATGGTCCACTTTTGTTTTACTACACAAGGCTTCGGTCAAGTGAAGTTCCGGACTCTGGAGGCCATTTTTTCCTGAAATCAGCAAAACTATTTATCTGAAATTTGGTGCATGCTGACTCTCTTTTATGATAAAACATAAAGCTTTAGCTCTCTTACAAATGCATGGAGGCTTTGGATGTAAATTGATTAGTTTCTGGACAGGTTTGTGATTTATTTGTCAACAAAAAACAATCTCTTTGTACCAATTAAACAAATGTAATTCCAGATAATGAAGCTGCTACCTCTATGTTTTATCATGTTAATGTTTCTAAACACTAAAATGAAAATGAAACACCTTTACAACTCTTTAGTGTAGAGACATGAAACAAAGGTTTGCTTTTTTTCACATGTAAAGCACAACTTATACTAATACACATAGGCGGATCTACTGGGGTGGCATAGGGTGGCAACTGCCACCCTAAATGACAGCCTTGCCCCCCCAGCTGCCACCCCAGTTGGCGGTAGGGGTGGCGAGGCTTATAAATTATGGATAATTTGAGAATTGCGACCGCTAATTAACAATGTTGGACTGCAGTGAATGCAGCACGAGATGATGCGGGAGCGACTGAGACTGATTAGTTTTGAAAACCGAGCACAGCAAAGCGAGGGAGCCAGGGGTGATGGGGAGAGGAGACACGGGATGAAACAGGTAGAAACCTATTAACTACAGTATCTATCGAGAAATGAAATCATAATGAAAGCACAATGTTGCTAGCATAGCTGCAATGCTGATTTTGAGATGATAAAAATCAGGTTGCAGAACGTTATTTCTCTATCTATGAGTTCGGTTTTACTCAAATCAAAACGCAAAAAGGCATTGGATCTAAATATATTTGTGAAGTGTTTTGCTGAGCAATGTGGAAATCACTGCATTCAGCTGTTATAGTCATGTTAACTTTATGTTCTGCTCTCTGGTGAACCTTTACAGAGCTGTTACATTTTGTTTTGGCACCTGAGAAAATCTGATATTTCCTTTAATGAAAACCAAAAGTGTTAAAAGTTAAAAATGTGATACTGGTGTGAATCCTGCTTAATATGAAGCAGTGTTGTTGTTTCTTTTTTTGTATATATAGTATGAAACTATCCAGAAATGATCTGTATGAACCTACTCACAAAATGTTTTTTACTTGTACAGATTGGAAGCAAAATTTATTTTTATGTTGCTTCTTTTCAGATTTGTGGAGTTTTGGAGGTAACATACAGTACCTGCCTTTTTGTTGATTTGTTGATACAGCAGCTCTATCTACAGCATATTTACATACATGAAATGTCCCTTTCATGTTGCTTAACTGCTGTATGTCAAGTTACTGAGGAACAAATGGGGTGAATGTGTGTTCAGAGTAAACATTACATAGATGTCTGGTACCTTGTTCGGGTGCCTTGACCCATTTATTTCTACTGTGTAGTTCTGCTCACTTTAGTACAGCTCAGTCCATAGATCTCTGATGGGTAACTTTTTCTTTCTATAGTTTCTTCTTGTGCAAATGCTGCAAAGCTGCCTCTCTGACAGTCAATCTCATACATCTGCAACTCAGCACCTGTGTCTTACCTTAATACCTTTCCTGTGATAATGCCCCTCTAGAAGTAGTGTTATCATTCTTCTATCTCCTATTAGGTGAGATCTCATTGTACAATGTATTTCTAATATGATCTGTTTCACATGAAACACTTACTGTACATACTATTCTCACTGAACTGTGATAACTGTGATTAAATTCAGTGTAAACAAATGCCATATGTTGCCACCCCTCAAAACTTCCTGCCCCCCTCTCGCCACCCCATAAATATTTTTCTAGATCCGCCCCTGCTAATACATCTTAGATCATCTTGGAATTCCTTCAGTGTGATGTTTTCAGCAGGCATTCTGGCCCCTTTCTCATCAGTTTTTCAAAATGTCTAGTTTAAAACATTAGTATTGTATTATATTGTCTTCAATCATAAAGGTATACACTTGCAAACAAATATGTACATCTACTGTTTAAAAAGTCATATGACTATATGATTTCCTAGCTGTCTGGCATTAAATACAAATACATGTTTTCTTATCTCTGAAATTATTTGCTAAATCCTTTTTGTATCAGTAGTATTCAGTTAATTTCTAACTTCAGTATAATACACAGATTTCCCTAATATTTGGTTAAATTCCCTTATAAGATGTAAGGAAAAAAATGGGATGAACTGCTTAACTATGGGTAAGGACTCCATTATCAGTTATAGTGAAGGTCTTTGATGATTCACATGTTTCTCTCTGGGACAAAAACCCCTCCCCCTCCTTAGCCTGAAATTATCCTTAGAAATCTAGAAACCTGGAGGTAACTATCTTCCTTATATCTTCACTTATTTCTTGATTTTCTCATTAAGTCGCTCAATAGCAGTGCCAAAGGTATTCACAAACGCAGTTATTCAATTAAAGTTAATTAAAGTGTTTATTATCTTTATGATTGTAATGATTTTTCTCTTTTTTTCAGGGTTGTTTTTTTTTCTTCAATTTATGGTACTTCAGAACACTGAATTATGCAATTTAATAGTTTCCTCCAGCAAACATAAATTGAAAAGTTGCAGTATACTGTTACGTTTTTATGTTTAATTCTTGTTCCCTTAAAGTCCATTTTCCAATTTAATTCTATTCAAACAAATAAATGTTTGTCGTCTTCTTTTCTTTGTATAAAATGGGATGCACTGCTAATAAATCTTTTCCTTACAAGAAATTTTGACACCAGCACCCCAGGTAACTCAGTTTGGATTAAGCTCTTGCAGAAGATTGATGGAAATTACTTTATATGTTTAGAGCTTCCTTTGATTTGAAGTCCATTAAACAAATCCAGGTGAAAAGCTGCTCAAACCAAAACATCTTATTACACATTGACCATATCCCTTATCAAGTGTATCTAGTTGATGCGTTTATGATTTTGTGTGAGAATTCTGATGTTTAGTGAGTATTTGAGTGATATTTTTAATGATTTTATTGCACATTTATTCTTATTTTTATATGATGTAAAGAGCTTTGAAATATTTTGCTGCTGCAATGTGCTATACAAATACATTTTATTGATTTTCTATTTATAACAATCTGTTTTACTTTAATTTAGACTTTAAACTAGCCCTTGTTGGACATAATCTGAAAAATATGCATCCAGAAATAAACTCTCCTGATCAGAATTTTGATTGTTTTGATAAAATATTATTTCCTGTCATAATAAAGTCCAACATACTGCTATGTTATTTAAAATACTCACAATTTCTGACCAATTAAGTGTTATTGTCTTCAATTTAGATTGCATCAAACCATAACTGAGGAATTATGATTATCCTTGTGTTATTTCTATAGAAATGACCTGACACCATCCCTTAAATTTGATAAATCAGGACTGATCACAGAAATCCCAGACTAATTATCCCTTATCAAGGGGAGTAATCCAGGTGTAAATCACAGGCTCATCCCAAATGACAAGAGCACGCCTTATCCCAGTCATTTGTTTGTCTTTACACCCCATTAGAAAACATTGCTGAACCTCCTGCTGCTGCAAGCCGCCCTTTGTCCTCTATTCAACCCTGCTGAATAGCCTGCAACAAGAGGAGAGCAAATTGATCTCCTCAGGGGGTCTGTACCAAGAGTGCCTTTGCTTTTGTTGCTCTGGTCAGACTTTTGCTCTGCATGTGTGGATTGTTATCAGGCGTTGCTGCTCAGACATTTGGTGAGATACACTTCACATTAACAAACCCTGCCTTTTGGTTGGCTTTTCCTTTTTTCTCTAGCTGCCTACTGATTTGTCATTTTAATAAAGGGATCTTTTCAAAGTTTTGCTGGTTTATAAATGAACTTTTGGTACATCCAATCACAATCTAACGGTATATAGTAATGTGAGATGAATCTGCTCAGAGGTTCACTTTGCCTGCAGGGCTGTTTGTCTAATGATGTCACCCCAGATGTGGGCTTCTGTAGTTTAGGAGAGACGGCGGAGAAAGGGTGCGGCTCTGCCGCATAGGCAGAAAATACTGATTAGTTCCTCATCTCTGGTGTGCTTATGAAAGATGATAGAGGTTAAGTTAACCAACTGAAGAAAGTTATCAACAGACACAACATGTTTAAAAAAAATGTCAAGCAAACTTAGACTGTTTTTACTTTTTTATAAATGCAAATCTGAAAAGTGTGTCCTGTATTACTCTGATGCTCCTGAATGAAAC
Source organism: Cyprinodon variegatus (assembly GCF_000732505.1). Lineage (NCBI taxonomy): Eukaryota > Metazoa > Chordata > Actinopteri > Cyprinodontiformes > Cyprinodontidae > Cyprinodon > Cyprinodon variegatus. The sequence continues at coordinate 786,180 of NW_015150714.1, forward strand.
CTTTTTACCTGACCTTCAGATGTCCGCTAGTAAAAACGGACTCCTCTTGCGTGTAATTTAATCACAGTATTCTTTTTATTAAAAATAGTGATACTCTCAAACATATCAACGCTGAAAGTTATGGTATAGATAGTAAGGACAGTTGTTTGGATACTTTGCTTATTGTTCATTTCACATGTCTGGATTATTTTCTCATTAGAAAAATAAAACCTCAGACAACCTTAAAATATTGTGAAGTGTAATATTTAGGTTACTTATTTTGCATTTATTTGCATTCTTATTTAACAAAAATTTGTAACCATTTTGAGTTTCATGCAGTTTTATGTTGAAATTACAAAGTTATTATTTTTGTGTTAACATAAACATTTTTGATGCCTTTAATTATTTGTCATTTTATTTATTCCTATAGGATCCAAAATAGTATTGAGCATCAGATATATACCTTAGTAGTAATGTTGGGTTGTAAGTTTAGCACCTTAACAGCCCTATTAAGTATACATGATTGTGAAGATCTTCGTAATTTGTTAGAAAATATTTTATTCTTTTTATATTGCAGTCAAACTGTTTAAGGTTAATTATAATCAGTTCAAATTAATTAAATCCAACAATGGAGATTAATTCAGATCAAAGAAACACCAGACCAGTGATATTCCAGATGTAATACAGTAAAGTCAGTTGATTAGAAGATGGCAATTAGCAAAAAGTCTTGACATGTCTGTAAAATATTTTTAGTTTACAAACAGCATCATAAAGCTAAAAAGCACAGCAGACACCTCAGGGAGGAAGGTCTAGAGACATTAATGATAAAGATATGCAGTGAGGGCCTCTACGGTTTAGAACTCAAACCACAGAGCTGAGGCCTCCTTACATGGGTAACCCTGCACCACTGCTGTGCCTGAAAATTAAACCTCATGGCCAGCGTGCAAAAAGCTGCTGGAAGTAAACTCATTGAAGGGTCGTCAATGTTCCAGTCAATAGATGTGGAAACCAGCTAGACATACCCGCCCCCAAAAAAACAAAAACAAAAAAACTAAAAGCTATCATTGCACTGGAATATGGTTCCACATAGTTCTGTAACAGAGACGAGTATGTATATACGGCACACTTTTCAGATCTTAACTGAAACATCCCAGTTTTGCACCACTCTGTATTGTTGCTTGATACAGATATCAATAATAAATGCACTGATGTTTGACCTGACAAAATGGAAAACTTCAACTAACAGGAAAACTGCTGCAAGGCATATAAGTATAAATCAGTATTTAAGACTGTTGGAAAAGAAACCAAAAACTTTAGCAGAGTTCCTTTTGAATCATCTCCTGTGATTATAAAGCTTTGTGTATCAGGTGTACTGCGGAGCAGTAATAAAACTTGGCCTGGATCAGAGCCATCAGCAGCTGCCATGCTGGTGAGAGAGCTGCCTCCATCAGTGTCGGGGGGCTCTTCACACTGATATGGAGCTTCATCAGTCAGGGTGACTCCAGCTGTCAGACTGTAGATTTATTCAGCAGAGCGCGGCTCTCACAGAGTATAAGTATTGACTGATTACGCTGGGGAGGGCATGTGTGATTGTGTGTGCTCCCCCTAACCATAAACACACAGTCTTCCCACAGTCCCACAGCCATGGGAAACTAAATCCGTACCTGCTGCTCAGGAGGAATCTCTGTCTCTACGTTTTGGACAGCAGAGCCAGTGTGAAGTGTGCATCTGATGCTTTTCTATTATTAGCAGCAGCAGGGAATGATACACTTTTCATTACTCGACTGTGTTAGATGATTTGCATGCATCAGCAGCTGAATAGAACAGAGGTTCTGGTTTCTTTAATCATACTTTTAAGACCATTTATACTCTTAATTCTTATTTTTACTTAATGCAGTTTCTTATTGCAATTCTCAGAGATCATTTATAGTTCTGACAAGTATTCGCAGCTTGGAATTTTGAAGGGATTCATTAAATGTGAATCCATTGTACAAAAACAAAGTCTACCCCAAACAAAGTATCTTTTAATATAAAGCTTTTTCTGCATAAACAGGCCTCATAGACTGGAAACCTAGGGGGGTATATTTAGGTTTTTATAAGCACCTTTTCCTTTTTCAGTGATGAGTTAAGACCCCATGCTAGAAAGGTAGGAATAACGACACCCTCAAACCTATTTCGTCATTTTGCATTTAGGTTCTACAGCATTTTAAGGACCAAAAAAGTTTGAACTTGATGTTTTGATCTTGCTCTGATATATTTCAAGTCTTATACTTATATCAGCATTAAAAGGATATAGTCAAGAAGACGCCACATGCCTCTCGCTTAGAGAGCGGTGTGAATCAGATTTAAAGGTTTCCAAGTATTTAATCACACTAAATGATTTTCCTGTGTGAACTTCAAGTTTTATGACTCTAATGTAAACAATGAGGACAGTGATACTATGGTAGGTGAAAAAAGCTCACCAATCCACTCTGCGTTGGTGTAATCATTCACTCAGCCAGGCATGGGATAATCTCAAAGGAAGGTAAACATACCTGTGGAAGTTTTTTAAAAGCTTCAGCTTTATTGTCTATTTGACAGATTGCAGCCAAGTCATAAAAAATAAAAAAAAACATTATCACAGGAATCATTGCTCTCAGTAGCTTGAGGTTGATTTACGCTGATTGTACAATCTCTTAATTTAAAGCTAAGGTCATCAGCAAAGGTCATACCCATGCAGTGCATGTTGCAGAGCATGATACACTAATTTAGTGTTAACAAGTTATTTTCTTGCAAAAATGAGGGGACTGTGTCAGGAACTAAGACGGCGTGCATGAGAAAGTTTTTGCGTCAAAGCGTTCCACAGTGGTCAAAAGGTGGAGAGTCCGGGAGCGCCACGGCCCAACGGCAGCAGAGACATCCTTTGGAGGTAGATGTCTGGAGGAGAGGAGGGGTGACTGAACAGGTGAGAAGGAGGAGTGCTGGTGTCTGTATGTGAACACGTCCTGTAAACTGACCTGTGGCAGGGCCAGGTGGACAGGAATGTGCTGTTTAGTGTGGACGGGATCCTCCCTTCAGCACCCCAGCATGCCCACCATCACCCTACACCAGCGGGCTATTTATACCATGCTGTGGGAAAATAACATCCCCGGCAGTGCAATCTGGATCCGGCAGCGTTTATACTCTCCACCCACATAAACGCATGCAAAACAACACCCTAGTTCCCAACTCCCTGTCACAGACCGCTCTGGGCTAAAGTGCAGCAAGTAGCCACACTGAGGGAGGAAGCAACTCACCCATGTGTCGCTCTAGAGCACCGTACAGCCATTCTGGGTTTCAATTTAATCTACCAGATTGAACTCAAAAGTAAAATATCCAGAGCAAAGAAAAGAATAAACTGCAACTTAAGTTTAAATTATTACTAAATCACTATGCAACAAAAGTAAAGATCCAACATGATTAAAACTATAATTTGTCTAAATCAAGCAGACTGGAAGAGTTTTATCACAGCACTTTGCTGAAGTATCCACACCTTTTTCACTTTTTTCATCTAGTCTCACCAAAACCACAAACTACAGTATATCTAAGTGGGATTATATAATAATTTTATGTTAAAGAGATGGACCAGCACAAAGTAGTCCACAGTTGCAAAGTGGGGAATTATGGAAATGGGAAATGATTTTATTTTCCAATGCAAAATAGCTTAGCTGAATTTCATAGTGGAAAACTGTAAGCATCATTGTTTAAGCCATCCCAATGTTCTCAGGTGCATTTTTTTTCCTAGACTTTCATTGAGCCATTCTAGCCATAAAAAGGATTCAATCTAAACCATCCCGTTGTTAATCTGTTTAGTTGTTTTTTGTTTTTTGTTTTTTTGCTGCTGGAAGCTGAACCTCTAACAGGTTTCCTTCCAGGACTGTCCTTTATTCAGCCCTTATCTCAACAGCGTTAAACTTGAACCACCTTTAATGGTGAGGTTATGTGCAGGCTTACTTCTCTGGCACATTCTGTCCAATATAAAAACCCTAAATGGTATATGCCGTCTACTTACAGTATATAGTTCTTTTTCAAGTCAGGAGTCTCGACCAAGTGCTTTACACTACATTTAGTCATTCACCCATTTACTTCCCACTGATGGTGGAAAGCTACTGTACATTGTAGCCACAGTGACAGAAGTGAGGCTGCTGTGCACAGACGCCACCTTGCCCTATAACCACCATCAGTAGGCAATGCAGGGGAAGTGTCTTGCCCAAGGACACTGCGGCAATGAAAGCCACAGCCGGGGCTGGAATCGACAACACACTGTTTGCAGAGCAAAAGTTCGGCATCCAACGCCACTGTCATCCCTAGGTTAAAAAAAACACAGTTTCTCCGTGATCTATTTATTGTGTCTGATGGTCTTAATACTGCAGCACAGCTGGACTCTGTACAGGAAAGGGGGCCTCAAAAGAATTTGTGGATTTCATTTAAGAGCAACTAAGTGAAGGGGGTTGCAAATGAATGCCACTACTTTTTGGATTATTTGTCTTCAAAGAAAATTAAAAACACTGTATATTTTAATTTCAAATATTTCAAATATTTCAAATATTCTGCTTTGTGTAAATCCAAACTAGTGGTTAAAATGTGAGGAAATGTGAAAAGGTCCAGTGTGTATAATTGCTGTTATTTTGGCGGCCTCGTCTAACCCTTTAACCCTAAAAAACCTTTAAATGATTGGTTAAATATGATCTGCCATGGTCTGAGGAAGCAAGTGTTAGATGGTAGGTTAAGTTTAAACCTGGCGTACCAGTCCAACCTCAGTGGGATAAAGAGCAGGGAAGGTTATGAGTTGCTGTTATTGGAGCCCCAGGAGAAAACCGAGCTGAAGGAAATCTGGAAGAAGGTGATAATCTGCTGATCTGATCCAGAGAGGCAGGAGAGAACCAAGCAGGTTACCTGAGAGTGCAAGGATTATAGCGTGGAAACAGCCAATTAAACATTTTTCATCAGGGACCTCTACCACATATGGTTTACCCAATGGCTCCCGAAGCGGTCTGATTTCAGATGCTGCCAATTCTCCAGCAGAAATCCTCTAAAAAAGGAAGGACTGTTTACCAGGGGCCAGAATATTTTTACCTTTACTGTATTGAAAAAATGTTCTATTTGTATGAACAAGAACCAGGAGAATAAGGGTCCCCCAGGGATGTGTTCTCACCCTCTCCTTTTCTCTTTGTAAAGGTATGACGGCACTGAAGCAGACCTGTATGTGAAACTCCCTAAGGTTGTAGAAGGGCAGTCATAAAGAGAGGTGGTGATCCACCCAGTGGCGGCAGAGCCAACTGGTGGCTGATCTCCCTAGGACTGTGGAGAACCAAACTTCCAGAACTCCTTGGCTGGCTTAAAATTCATTTTATATCTTAAAGCTGTGGAAAAAAATGTGATTCTTAGTTGTTGTTTTTTTTCTCCAATATTATCAAATAGTAAATGGATAAATCTAGATTAAAAATAATCAAAAAAAGTTTCCCTTTTATTGACAATAAAACATTTTTGTGTATTGTTTGTTTTGTGTTTTGCTCTGGTCATAGAGGAAGAATGCACTAAATTCATCTGTTTTTACTAGACCCTTTTTATGCAAATACCTTTATTATACCTCTACATAGTGCACCCATCGTATTGATATCATCTTAGAAATTCACATATAGTGGACACTGCATGCATGGAACCCTGCTTTAGAACATAAGCTCATAAACAAAGTCAGTGTAACACCTGACATGTTAATTTACAGCATTTCAGACCTAAAAATACTTTGCAGTCATGTTAGTCTGGGGTAAAATGAATACAGTTCAGCAAAGATAAGCATATAAGCTGAAGTGCTATCTCTTAATCAGCGTGTATGTTGGTACACACACACACATATATGTATATATACATGTATATATATATATATATATA
>NW_015150714.1:792168-798749 GCF_000732505.1 Cyprinodon variegatus
TATATATATATATATATATACACATATATGTTAATATATTTGGGTTGAAAAATAACTGTGGGGTCCTCTATGCTGAATGTGTAACATACTGGGCCGCCCACACCACGCTTGTCTGCATTTTTGTGCATTTAGCTTGCAGGCTACAAGTCATGGAGTGTAAAGTGAGCGCATTGGACTCGTCTCCCAGGGTTAATTGTATCATAAATTCACAAGCTGCTGAAAGACAAGCATGGCTGGAATTCACACATGAGCCCTCACTTTCTGCCAGCCAACAGCCCAATGCTGTGAGTGTGTGTGGGTGACCCAGCTATTAAGTTACATTTTCATTATTATAAACAAATATTTGAACAAATTGAAAAACACTCTGATGGATTTGGTTAATGTTTCAAAACTAGAGAGGTCCAACATCCTCAGATAAATATGAGAGATGGTAATAGACTCCTACCAAAGTTGTACCAGTTTAAGGGTGGGCACACTTTAGAAATGATTTAGAAATCTAGACAAAGATCAGACAGGAATTTATACTCTTCCACCACCTCCACTTCTTTTCCCATGTTGGTAATAGTATTTGACTTGCTCTTGCTTCCTCTGAAATCATTCACATTCAGGATCAGATGATCGTTTTCCCTCAAGGCTAAAAAATGGTCCATCAGCCCCTTTCTGATGCACCCAGCGACTGCAGAGTCACAACTGTTTTGTACTGGAAGTCAGAGGTGTGCAGAGTAAGAAGGAATGGTGAGAGTAGCATCCCTGTGGTCTGTTTATCTTTCAAAGAAAATCAGACTGAATTTTGCTAAATGGAAAGTATACTAAAGAAGCATTATAAAAAGAGAACATAAAAAACAAAATGTATTCTTTATTTGTATGTTTTTAGTTTATCCTGAATGCAGCATCTCCACTTCGGACTGAAACCCGTAGCAAACAGAACATTTCACCTGTACTGGGTGGCTGCACTGAAAGATGTAAGATTTAAATCATTGAATGCATAACCACATGCATATACAGATACTCTCTGTGGAGGAGATAAATGAACAAAGGTGGTATGGCTTTTGCTGCTTCTATGCCTAAATTGGAATAACCTGACTATTCACATATAGATGTTAGACACATTTGCTGCTTTAAAAAGACATAATTAAAGATAAATTAAAATCAAATTGAAACATGATATTTTTATCTCTATACTCATAGCCTGTCTTGTTTTTAATCTGTATCCCCGCATTCTTTCCCATGTGGTTCTGTTACATTAAATTTAACCAAGTAATTTGCTATCTCAACCTTCATTCCAATGAAATATGTTCTTTGCCTTTAAGCTACCCTTAGGGAGCAGTGGGCTTCCTCTGTTTCAGGGACCTGGAGTGGTAGTCAAACTGGGGGACTTTCAGCTTTGCCATAAGAGTTCATTTTTTTACATCAGAAAAAAAACTCAAAAGACTAAAGCCTGAGGGTATAAAACCCATTCCACTGTATGTAGAAATGTGTTTACAGCAGCATATTATACCACTATAACAGAAACTCGTTTTCTTCGGTAATGCAGACGCATGTTGGTAATAACTAATAGCTTTGTGTTAATCTAGTTGCCAACGTCACACATATCTACAGGTGTCTAACATTATCTCAGATTTCACCTCTTACTTTTAATTCTATCTCCATTCATGTGAATAAATATTTTACACACCTAACTGATCCTCATGGAATCTCAACCGCCTTCTTTTTTCTAATAGTAGGCATACCACATCCTGGGAAGGACGTCATCTAAGATGGTGTTGTTGACCTGACACAACATGCCATGCAGGTTCAAGCCCAAAAAAACAGGTAAGAGAAAAAAAAAAAAAAACGTCCACACTAATCCCCCCCACCGTGAGAAGTTCCCGGTTCCCAGGAACTGGTGTGTATGTTTGTGTGGCAATAACGCACCAGGCCCCTTCAACTTCCCCTTTCAGCCTTTTGTATTTATGGCCCTCATCTCTGCCATACAGCTGCTGTCTCTGCAGAGTTCATTCGCTCTGATTGGACGGGGGTGGGTTGACAGGAGATGTTAAAAAGGGAAGAGACAGGGAAACAGCTGAGATTAGATGAGAAGCTGGGTGACAGGATGGATACGTTGTGCTGCTCTTTCTCACCTTACTTCATCTATGCAAAAATATAATTTTAACAATCCTTTAAAGTACAACAATATATTCATACCCTGTGAAACTTTTCACTTATTGGATGTGAAGTGTAAAGCATTCTTATGAAGGAGGAGAAAATGTTTGCATGGTATCCTAGATATTTTGTTTGTTTTTTTTTATGTGGCAGGCATTTGAATTCAGTTCACTTTACTCTTTTATGTCTGCAAAATCAGATAACATGATACGATATATTTATTATAGTCTGTCTGCTGGGTTTCTTGGTCTTTATGATGTTATTTGTTTGCTAATGTTCCATAGAAAAACTGGATTAATACGAAGATATATTGCATTTACTAAGGTATTGGGAATAGAGTCAAAAGCCAAATTTGTTTCCTCTGTGGCATGGTAAGGAAATAACCCACTCAGCAGAGGAGGAATATATCAGAAAAACTAAGAAAACTATTTGTTAACAGGTGCTATCATTCAACTTGTACTAATAACCACCCATGTTCTTAGGATCAGAAAGTATGTTTTTGATACCAGTTTGGATTAATGGCAAATTATTTTATTTTACTTTACTAAATAATGGCTGTGTCCGAACGTCTGCTCTAACCTCTTAATCCCAATATAGAGCAGAGACTACAGAGTGGACCTCATAATGAACTCAGTTAACTGCCTATTCAGACAGATGATCACTACTTTTCGCTCCCAGTTGGTCATGCGACTGTTTCTTTGTTCTTTCTACCCCTCAAAACAAATCCCATGATGCTTTGGGAGGAGAGCTCTTACAAAGTATTCTTGGATATATCTTCTCGTTTAGTGGCTGTAAACTACTTTTCCAAGTGCATTGTGGGAAATTTTTAGCCCACTACTTTTTCATCCACTGCCCATAGTCTGTCCTGGAGGGCCGCTGTCCTGCAGGTTTAGAGGTTTCTTTGCTTTAGCACAGCTGATTCTGATTGCAGTTCAACAAAAGCTATCAATCAAAATCAGCTGTGCTGGAGCAGGAAACCTCTAAAACCTGCAAGACAGCTCCAGGACCGACTTTGGGCATGCCTGCACTAGACATTTTGACACACATATAAAATGGTGTAACCCATATATACAGCTCTATGTAGGGGTTGGGGAGGACGTTTGGAAATAGCCAATAGCTTTATATTTTTTTAATATTGCTACATAAGGACCTCAGGAAAAAAATAATATAGCAATAATTTTAATGTTTTACTCTGACCTTAGTGATATATTGGAGCCATCCATCCAAACATTATTCTATATATCATCTTAATCATGTGCGGGCTCTCAGGGAGCCGGTGCCTATCTCCAGCAGTCACAGGCCCTCAACCATGCTCAGGTCAGAAGTCAGGACAAGGGGACGCAGAGACTCACAGGGCAGACAACTATTCACACAGACAAGCCATGCATACACAACAAGGCCATGCATGATTCACATGGAGGGATTTGGTCTGGATTGAGTACCAGAACCTTCCGCTGCAAGGCAACAGTGCTGACCACCAAGGCAGATTGCTAAATTAGAAAAATTTAAACAATAGATGATTAAAATATCAAAAGTTACCTGTTTTATGCTTCACAATTCTTAGGTTATTAAACCACTAATTGGCCCAGATTAGGTTTCCCTACTTTCATTGTGCCACTTTACCAAAGACACCTGATAGTCTGGTTTTATTAGTGCTGTGAAAAATATTTATACCCCCTTATGTGTTTTTGTCCCATTTCACAAATACAAACCTGAAAATACAATTAATTCTCAAATTACTCATGCCACAGACAGTTTTAGATTTGAACGAATATTTCTTATTCGAGTCTGGATGGAAATGAAAACCATTTTCCAATAGATAAGACATTATGCAAGATGATATGTAAAATGAATGAACTGCCTCTACTGTTTTATATATATTTATTGGTGCAACATGTTCATGTTGGTGTACTGAAAATGCTTTTTTTGGTTATATCCTAAATGTTGAAGCTGGAGGACTCTTTGCCATGACCATAATCTTTAGCTTAAAGAGGGCCAATATGGACTTAAAATATGATGAAAATATTTAGATAACAGTGATAATAAAAAGCATTTTTCTAAAAATCACTGGATTTTTTTGCAGCATTATTTTATACCACTAGGGTTCTACATCACTACCTACATTGAATCACTACAAAGGAAAATAATGCCTTCAAAGAATGCTAAACAGAGATTCAAGGAAAACCATCACATCATACACAAATACCTAACAGTAACAACTCAAATAAGGAACATCAGAATAAACTAGAAAGTTGAAATGATAACCTCATAATTTAAAAATGCAAGACAACAATAAAAGCTTGTGTAAATCAAGTAAAATAAAAGAAGCTAGACCCAAAATACACTTAACAGCAGGGTGTTCAAAAATATTGATATTTCAAAAAGTATTGACAATAAAACTCTGCTTCAATACCACACAAATTACCATGATTTATAGGTCAGTGACTGATTATTTAACTATATATTTTTGATTTTTCTCTATTTTTATTATTGTTCTTGCTTTTTGTCTGTTCATGGAACATAATTGTGTCTAAATAAAGAGATTGATAGATTGATTGATTGATTGATTGATAATAAAGACAACTAGTCTTTGGGTATCTTGGTTATCAATCATTTTAGATCTCTGGAATATTGTCATTATGTTGGCACTGATGCCAGGTCTGATTACTTCACACACCTGCTTGGTTCCAGCTAGTCTCATTACACACTTATCTGATCCACCTGTGACTCACACATCCACTTCCAGAAAGATGTGCTCACAAACCTTCGACGCTGATGCCGCACACTCTGATTCAGTTTTCAGTTAACGTCTTGAGAAATCGAACTGTTAATCCACTTTGAATACCCGATCCTTCTGTTTTGATCTCCTTACAACACTGTCAAGTTCTGTGATATTTGGGTTAATTATGCTGCATTTATTTACTCCTTCCATAAAAATTCAAAAAATATCCACTGGACTTGGTTTCCAAGATTTGAAGACGTTTCGCCACCTCTCCAGGAAGCTTTCTCAATTCAAATGTCTGGATCCGCAGTGAGTTTGAGTCTTATATAGACAAAGCCTTGTATCGCTTGGAAACATGCAATGGTAACCGATGAATGGGTCGTTTGGTTCCATCGTTAGCCTATAATATCTGAAACCTGTCTATGATTCCAGACATTTGAATTGAGAAAGCTTCCTGGAGAGGTGGCGAAACGTCTTCAAATCTTGGAAACCAAGTGCAGTGGATATTTTTTTAATTTTTACAGACTGAGAACCTTCATCAGCATATTGCATTTATTTACATTGTTATTTTACCACAAACTATAATTCTGTTAAGAAAAAAGTTCCACGTTGAGATTTTAAAAGGTTAATTTTTCATGTTAATATAAACATTTTTATATCTTTAGTTATTGGTAATTTGTAAAATTCCCATAGTATCAAAAATGGTATCCGGTTTTAAATATTTTCCAGAGTGACAAGTTTAAAAATTAAGTACCTTAGAAACCCTACTTGATCACAAGAAAAAAAAACTAAGAAAATGAATTTTTAAAAAAGCCCTTTACATCATGACAAGTAGGGTCACCTTTAAGTTATAGGGATGAACTTCTTTCAGTGGGATTATTGTAGGAAGTTCAGTTATTTTTAAAACACTGAGCCTGGTTCTGCTGAAGGTTTCTTCCTGTTAAAAGGGAGATTTTCCTCTCCACTGTCGCTACAAGCATGCTTAGTGTGAGGGTCAATGAGTCCATGCAATCAACTGGTTTTCCATAGATGGAAAACTTTGTATCCATTTGACTGTATGATCTCGTGAACTGTAATGCGCGTTGAGATGACGTGTTGTTAATTGTCGCTATATAAATAAACTGAACTGAATTGAAAAGAAGAGAATTACAGAAAACCGTGGACGTAATTTTCCCTTTCGCCCTTTTACTGTCAAAAAACAATGTCAGTCTACAGTACATAGACATTTGTCGAACACTAGGACCAAGCGAAAAACCGCTGCTCAAGCTGAAGCCTGCTTCCCTCAGTTTAGACCGCCCACAAGCTCCTGATTGGCCGTCCATCTTTTCTTGTGTGATTGACTGTTGCTCACTTTACAAACATCTGATGCGCCACTGAATGGGTCTGTGATTGGATGGTAAATGGTAAATGGCCTGTACTCATATAGCGCTTTTTCAAGTCAGATTACTTAACCAAAGCGCTTTACACTACAGTCAGTCATTCACCCATTCACACACTCACTCACGCACTGATGGTGAAACACAGTTAGTTATATTAAAAAATACTCGTGTCCCCTCTACTTCTGAAATCAAAATTTCATCCATGCAGAAAATCATTTAGTCTACGAGACTAGAGACTAGGGAGGAATGTTACCTTTTAATAGCAGAGCATACTACCAGAGCTTTATGTTTAGTTTATATGATAGAACGGTCCATTTAAAGTCAAGACCAATGCAGAA
>NW_015150714.1:798903-801515 GCF_000732505.1 Cyprinodon variegatus
TGTAAAAGATACGGTAAAAGCCATGAATCATTTTGGTTTCTTCTAAATTACGCACCACTCACAGGTTATGCAAACCCCAATAAAGTAAACTTAGATGACTTATTTTAATGTGATGTGTCACATTAAAGCAGAGACAATCATTTCATTGTGCTTGATTAACATGCTGCTAACGTTTAAAAGTATCTGAAAGTATCAAGTGCAGAGCTGTGGTCATATAACAAAGCTTACGTGCATAAATGTCGCCAACATTGTTCCTCTTTATGATTTTTTTTCTCCATTAGGAGCTGACACAAACTATTCACCGAGTAAAATGGTGAATAATTTGACATCTAGAGGCCTTTCTTAGTCTTGATTGGTCAGTCAGATAAAATTAAAATTAAATAATTAAGGGGTTTAAAATCAAGTTATCTGTCTGGATGTTTGGCTAAATTAAAAAGCCTTCAGACTAAATTAAACCCACCAGACGGCTTGTCTGAAATACAGAACAGGCCTGGAGGTGAAGGTTGAGGTGATTTGATAAATTAAGGTGCATTCGCTTCATGACCACAAAGTCAAGTGTGGCTGTGAGCTCCTCTGGTTCCGTCTCTGTCTTTGACAGGAAATCGGATCAAGATATGGCAATATGAATTGGAAGCAGTGTGTGTATTTTAAAACATTAATAAGGTCTGCAAACGAAGCCGATGTTTCACTCCGCTCCACTTAAAAGCCACATGTATGAATGTATATGTGTGTGTTTCTGCATTTGTGTGTCTTTGACTCTGGCTCTGTGTGTTTAGTACATGTGCTGTATTCCTGACCTCTGATCACACAAAGTATTTTAATCCAATCAGCTTCGTTTTCACATGACTGTCACACACTCGCTGCTGCCATGGTAACGTGCAGAGGAAAGAGAAAGTACTGGAGAGAAACAGCAGGGCATGTTGTCGCCGCTTTAATCACTGCGAAATTAATGCACACGTTACACAAGGTGCTGTTAATTTACCTCTACAGCAGCAGGGTTTTTCTTTTCTAGACTTTTGCTACCATGACTTCTACATTCTCATGTTAGGAAATTGACTGAAAGCAAAGTCTGTATGCACTTGTGTCCTTTTGTTATTTTTCTTTGCAAACTGGGATGATTTGTGTGGTTGCATGCAGACACAGGACACATCTAGCTTTGATGTAGGGTTGGGCAATGAGTGGCGGATCTTGAAAGCAAAAGGAAGACTGGCAGGATGGACGACGCTGCAAAACACAAGAAGGCTGTCTCTCCTTGTGATGCATCTGGAGGCAAAGTAGTGGAAAACAACAAACACATTTCAGTACTATTGAGACAAGCTTGCTGCAAAAAAAAAAAAAAAAGAAAAGAAAAGACTTAAAGCTGTTTTAATGGAATAAGATCACATAGGGAGATAAATGTGATCAGTACAGTGACTAACTTCCCTTGAGAGGTGAAAAGGTTAGGTTGTGCCCTGTGGTTGTTTTTTTGGCACGCTACCCTTTGCTGCTTCTCATTTTTTCTCTGACATTTCCTGTTCTATCTCTAGTTGAAGACTCAAACTACTACAGCCTGCGTTTGCAACTCTCTGCCGTCGCCCCACTTTGAAAACTTTCTCATTTTAAATTGTTATGTTGTACTTGTGATTTAAAGCTAATTAAAGGCATGAGTTGCAGAAGGAGAGAGGGAATATAAGCTCTGTGTAGCAGCTCCTCATGTGTAACAGTAAGGAAAGCACTCAACCTGCTGGACAAAAGCAGTATAAGCAAGCTCCTAAAACAGAAAGCTTAAATGAGCTGGGTTTACTTTAAGATTTTAAGGAAAGGTAAACCATTGAGTATCTTTTTCTCCACCAAAATGTCTTGGAAAATATAGCTACCGGTACATGTTTAGATACTGTACCTGGGAGGATCCTCTGAGTCACAGTTTCCTTTTCATAATCCAGCATTGCATCTGTTCTTTTACTGATATTTCCTCAATGCTGTATCAGCATTTCTTCCCCCCTACCTGGAGGTAATGGTTCCAGAATAGGGACAACTAGACATCTACAGGCCACCCTGTTGCCAAAGAGATAACATGCTATGTGTCTGACTCTTTTCCAATGATGTGGGTGAGTTTCGGTCCAATCTACTTTGGAATGTTGTAATTCATCCACAAGCTTCCATATTTATTAATTTTATAGCCTCATACAATTACTCTTTGTTTATTTTTTACCATTTATAGTCCATACATACATAGTCTCTGTACACATGTAAATAGATATTTATATCCTGTATAGCACATCTGGATAGATGCAAACTACATTTCTTTGCTTTGTAATTGTGACAGTGTAATGACAATACAGTAGAATTCTCTTCTATTCTACAATCACATTTTTAGTTTGTTGTTTTTTTTGTTTTGTTTTTTGATCAGGCCAATAAAGGTGGGCAGTAACTACTTAAATGTACTCAGTTCAATTTACATTAGTAAGATTTTCCCAAAAAAAAGGACTAGGGGGAGGTTTTACTGTAGCGTACCACTTACTGTCACATGAGTAATATTCTTGTAAAGTATCCCTACTCCTACTTGACTTTTAGGAACTTGAGATAAACAGTAGAAATTATCAGTGGAAGTTCTTTATATATATATATATATA
>NW_015150714.1:801525-805070 GCF_000732505.1 Cyprinodon variegatus
TATATATATATATATATATATATATATATATATATATATATATATATATATATATATATATATATATATATATATATGTTGATTATATATTGATTATAGTAAGGATTGATTTGATATGTCTTATCTTAAAAAATATTGACTTTGAAGTATTTCCTCTGCAGATTTTGTTTATTTTTTGTATTTTGTGATTATATGATTTGTTTATGTTGTACTCTTTAGAATACTAGAATTTGCTCATAAAGTCTGTCTGATTGCATCATTTCTAGACATTAAAGAAAATCTGATGACCTAGAAAATACTCTATGCTTGAGTAGTTTTTTTTTTTTTTTAACTCTTTCTTGAGTCATTTATTTGATGAATACTTTTTACTTTTACTTGTGTGAAGAAATGTTGAAGAAGTGCTAATTTTACCTACATACAAATTTTGGTTACTCTACCCACCTCTGGAGACTATGTTTTACTATTTTTTATTTATTTAGAGAAATATGTTTGCATTAAGGATCATTGTCATTCTATATAACCAAAGATTAAGAGCACAAGCTGTTGGACTATCATGAAATTCATGGTTCTATCAGTGTTAAAAATTCAATCCAGATGAGCTTTTGTGGGGTTTTTTTGTCAACAATAATTTTTACCTTGGAGCTTTCACAGGTCATATGTTAGATTTTCAGAACTTCCAGCCTACTTCATGTGTCAGATAAGTTCCTATAAACTCTAAACATGACATCTATCCTAATGAATTCACAATTCAAGCAATTAGTAATTAGTTGTCAGGATAGCTTTGTTTCTTTTAATGCAAAAAAGTCATTTGGAAACCAAACTTCACTTTGGATTTACACAGTCTACATTTGTCTAACAGTGAAATTAGTTGATCTTGTACAAGATGTGTGTCAAAAAATAGAACAGCAAAAGCCTCTACACTGGAAAAAGTGATTTTCTGGTGCAGTAAACTCTATTAGAGTATTTGTCACAATTTCTACTCTGTATTTTTAAGCTTGAGCCAAAACTACAGTTTCCTTTTTTTTAATGTAATTCCTGAATTTTTTGGACAGACTAAGTTTTACTTAAATTTTCTTATACTATTTAAATGTTTAATAGCAGTATGTACATAAACCTATAAATAATAATAAACTTAACTAAGAATTTAGCTTTTTGAAACGCACGCATTGGCGCATGCACACTGTAGCTCACAGCAGGACTGATTCTCCTCCGAATCCAGACATTACAGGATCACACACAGAGCAAGAGGTAGTCCCGACGACAGTCATTTTGGCAGGGTGCAAAAGTACTGCAAAAGCCTTCTTGCTGCTCATTGGACTGATATATGACCTGAACTAGGCATACCCTCACACTTTGCGATAAACTTTTGAAATCTTCCAAAAACTTTTTCTTGAGTTGGAGGGATTTAAACTGTCCCCAAAAGTAAACAGCCTCCAAAAGTAAACAGCCTGAAGTCGAACTTGCTTTCTTAAATGCATTCATGAGTTTGTCATCTTAGGGTAGGAAAATGTGGCATCAAATGCCAAGAATTAGCAGTTAATCTTAGTGGAAGGTTGCCTGTCATCAATGTTTTTAATTTTTTTGTCAAATAAGGTATATGTTATTTCACGAAAAATAACAGACACCTTCATTCAAATATCTAGTAGAGATTGTATTCTTCATATAGAATGGTTAGACAGTTTAGGCTGTTAATTTACAATTGTGGTGGTTGTGGTCCACTATTCTGGACGACTGGGTTAAATGTTGAAATTTTACGGTTTAAGTGTGTAGGTTTGTAAGATTTTTATCACATGTTTGAATAGTGACTATATTATCAGATTCTGTGTTGGATGTGGTGTATATGAAATACTGTGTACTTGTTTAAAAGTCATACCAACAAATATTTTTTTCAATAAAAATTCTAGTGCAGTACAAAATAAGGCACTTTTACTATTAATGCTATATTTGTACATGTTTTTTCCCATTTAAATAGAGGCATATATAATCTTTACTCCACTGCTCAAAGTTTAAGTGGCTGTTTCTGTTCTGACCCTCGCCCAGAAGTTTTTTAGAGCATGTATGTGCAAGTTAAATATTCTTGATCTTACATATGAGTATATTTTTGTAATGAATGTTGAAACTCTCAGTTTCATAGAGTCGTACATTATTTATTGCATATTTGAAAAGTACGATCCCAGTTGGAGGGCTGCTCAGTGGGTAGCACTGCTGCCTTGCAGCAATAAAGTTGTGGGTTCTATTCGCAGCCTGGAGTCTCTCTCTATGGAAGAATGATGAATTGGAGTATGATACATGTTTCATTGAGTCTCAGATACTTTTTTGTATCCTTTATACTGTTTCCATATATTACAGGAATTCTACTCTTGCTTTTGGATGCTACCTGAAGTTTATTTGTGGTCTCCATCTGTAAAAAAACAAATTAAAATAATTATTTCATTAAATTTAGTAAAGTTTAACATATGCAATGAATTAAAATGAACATAAATACAGGGCTTCAATATATAAAAAAAACAACTATTAAAGCTATCATTGTGGCATATTAGCAATGCTTGAACCTGGGGTTAACTTTGTGAAACAATAAGAAACCAGTCTGTCTCTGCTTAAGAATTAGTTCACAGATGAAATATTTTATGTTTCAAAGGAAAAGTATCAGTTTCAACCACTGGGAGTTTTAAAATGACAACATTTTACTCAAGAATTAATACACTGTGTTCATAAGCAATCAACTCAAGTCAAGACCCCGTGGCAGTCAGGAAGCCAATTTTGTGCGAATAATTGTTTTATTATACAGAACAGAAAAAGACACAACATTCCTTCCTGCTACTAATGGAGGGAAAGAAACAACTCAGCATGAATCCACCTTGAGTCACTTCAGTTAAACTTCTCTCTTTTCAAAATGACTCGTATGTCAACCCTTTCACTTAGAATGGTTAGCTTACAATGCCTTGCAAACACATTCACATCCCACCGAAAGTTTCCTCAAGTGAAAGTAGTGATACTTTAAAATACTTTTACTCAAGCAAAGTAGAAAGCTGTAAAACTACTCCTAAATGTACGTTTTTGTCAAACAGTTACTAAAGTAAATGTGACTGAGTAAATTCAACTAGTTACTACTATCCACCTCTGGTCAGGGGTCTGCAAACTTGGGTTCGTGGCTCACTTAATATCCTAAATAATACTGGTTCAAATTGCTCTTCGAAGAACATGATTACAGCTTTAAGGTAATAGTTTATGGAGGTTTGATATAAGCATGACAACTTAGAAGCTTAGGCTGACCTGAAGCAGTGTGAATTACAGTGGTTTTATAAACCCGCATGCTCTAAATCATCCAGAGCTCATCTGAGCTAAAAGATCAGAGTTTACCACTATGTTGTGAATGTTAATATATACTACTTTTCTGCTATATTACCTTAAACCCTAAAAAAACACTGCTGTTTGTTGTGTTGTCTCCTTTTAGTGCATTAAAAAAAATTTTCAAACTGTTATTCAATTGTGATTGGTTTTTTTCTTGTTTGGCGGTTTAATGTAACCTGACTCCGCCAGATGAA
>NW_015150714.1:805447-808071 GCF_000732505.1 Cyprinodon variegatus
AAGGCTCCAAATTTTCTTTAACGGAAAGTAGCCAGACTGATCTGCGAGTGCTTGAAAGCTCGCGAGATCAGGATGGTCTCACCAGGCTAGGTTTAATGTACATGTAAACAATATTCTTTAATGTTCAAATTAGCTTATATTGCCAATTCTTGCAAGCCCATCTACATCTAGTACTGTGTACTTTCTGTCATGGACCAACATCCATCACAAGGTACTGCAAAACTGTAGAGGGGGGAAATACTTTCAAAGGATTTACAAGTAGAATTCTAAATAGGGCTGCATAAAATCTTTTGCATCCAGTTGCCTTCAGAGGTTACGTAACTAGTAACCAGAATCTCGATGTGTGTGCAGTTTGGTCGCAGTATAAACCCAACTGTTCGGTGAAAGCCTTAGAGGTTTGATGGTGATTCGGAAAGAGGAGACCAAAGTTTAACCTCTTGACTTACATGCAAACACTGTCACAAAGGTAACAACTCTCAGCTGAGCATGGTGATGGCAGTATTATGCTGTGGGGATAGCCTTTCCAAGAGGGAAACTGGAAACAGGTCAGGGTAATAGTGCTAAAGAGAGAGCAAGAAGAAACGTTTTAGAGACTGTAAAAAACTTGAGACTTTCAGGACAATAATAGCCCTAAACACAAAACTAGTTCTAGAAGGCATTAATTTAGATCAAAGTCTTACAGTGGCTCAAAGTCCAGACCCAAGGAGTCATTCACAGATGCGCTCTAACCAATCTGACTGAGATTGGTTTCAACCTTCACATGAGCAAAGCCGGTAGAGAAATACTCTATCTTTGCATTTGTAACTGCAGCAAAAGTTGCATTATGGGGGAGTGTTGGCCTAGTGGTTAGAGCAGTGCGCTTGTGCTCAGAAAAGGTTGCAAGTACCTCGTTTTTTAATCCCTAGAGACTGCCACTCTGGGTCCCCTGGCACCACACAACGGCAGCCCACTGCTCTCCAAGAGGATGGGTCAAATGCAGAGGTAAATTTCTCCACTGTGACATCATTAAAATGTTAAATGTAGTAGTAGTTAAAAAAAACCCACCATGGTCTTAAAAACACATACACACTAAAGAAGACAGGTTAAGAACTGGTGGTTCAAACAATTACCTTTCAGGCATGGGCGGTTCTAGGCAAGGGCCAATAGGGTCCAGTGTCCCTATAGAACACATACTGGTTCCTGTTATGGCCCTTTTTAAAAAAAATGTATACATTTTTTTTATATATTTTTTTTAAATTCACATCCTGCCAATTAAGTGAATTTCCCATGATATACGCAGGTAGGTAAGATAATTTGCCAATGCAATAACTGCAAAAGAACATATTTCTTTGGCAGATCATCTGAATTATCTGCTGGAATTAAGGCGAAATACACTTATTTTATGAAAGTTTTACTTATTAGGATCAGTTTTTATGTAAGGGTAATATTAAATAATTTTTTTTATGCGGATATACTTAAACAGAAGAGACCATAACTGATTCAACGATTGAACCAATTGAAAGTGTTTCCCTTTACAATTCACTTTTATTTAGAAATTCAAGTCAGCTTTAAGCTTCAGCCGTATTAACATAGGATCACAGTTTCCATGTGTTAGTCAGGGGCAGAGGTGAGCAGAGTACCCAAACATTGTAAAGTAAAAGTAGCACTGCTTTATCATATTTTCACTCAAGTAAAAGTAAAAAGCAGCCTTAAAGAAATAGCTCAAATTAGAGTAATAAAAGGCTTATCTAGTACTGAGTGATCTACTGACTATCCATGATCATTGCAACAGATTTTATATTTTTTGCTATTCAATTTGCAAAATCAATTGTTATAGTGTGTGAGAATAGGTTAAATTGCAATATACTGTCTACTGTATTACCACTCAACCTCCAAAAGAAATGGCAGACTCAGCATAAAATAACATCTAACCAAGGAGCCTTGAGTACAGAAAAGATGACAGTGTATCTCTCAACTGTCAGGGTTTGGTTGTTGTTTGGAGGAACAAAATGCAGAGGCAGAGAGGCTGAGATGATTTCTTGTGGATTTAATTTAAGGAAACTGTTTAACAAAGGCAGGAAACCAAAAATCCAACTAAGGTAATGATGAAACACAGACCAGAACCATGGAGACATCAAGGGAAAACCAAACACGAGGAGCCAGGGAGAGACGAGGAACGTAGACCACAGCATGGGAAGACAGCAAAGACAAGGAACCAACAAAGAGTGAGAGCAGAGGGAGACAAAGGGAGGGCTAACGAGCTGACAAGGAGCAGGTGTGAGAGGAGACAACGAGGGAGCCAAGGGGAAAGGAACACACATGCTGGGAAGCTGGCGTCGGAGGTGCACAGCTGGAGTTTGATTTTTTAGCTAGTCGCCGAAGAAAACAGATGCCAAGTCCTGTAGCCTACTCAAACGGCGAAATAATTTGGGGGTCCTCGTCGGAAGAAGGAGACGATGACAATGACACTGATCCGAGTCAAAAGCCAGTTTGTGGGATCAAGACGGCGGCTCAAGTTGTAGAGGATGAGGAAGAGCTAGGAAGTGATTCGGATATGGATAGTTGGATGCCAGTTGGTAGTTACCGGAGAAATGGAAAATCCAAAAGTAGTGAAGCGGGCAGAACTTGTGAGAATTCAGGAATCA